>NC_071671.1:47352500-47647500 GCF_028554725.1 Zeugodacus cucurbitae | reverse complement strand
TGTCAATGTCCAGAAATCTTTGTTGACACCATATTTCTCACATACGATCATCTATTTCACCACCTAAGTGCATGTGTTGGTGTGTATATAAGCATATGAGTTGCCATCCTAGTTGATTTTGAATAGTTTCTCGATTTGTCGCTGACACAGATGTTAAGAAAGTGTGTGATTTTGGGCTTCAATATATCCCAAAAAATTTTCATTATTTAATAGTATACCTTCTAGTTAAACCAAACAAAAAATGTGAAATTCAAAAACTTTTCGCAAATTAAAAAAATAATTCATTTTTTTTTTAATTCACTTCATATTGTTTAAAAAGTGGGTAAATCGTAACTTTCTTAAGGTTTTTTAGGTTCAACTAGAAGAGAATTTAATCCCGTATACAATAATTTTTTTCTCATTTCGATAGGACGTTTGATTGTTTCCCTATCTTTCCCGCCAATTAGGAAAAATCGTAAAAATGAAACCGAGAAATCGCGCGTCAAAGTTTTCGTATATAAAGTATCCCTTAGGGTGGTCCTTATATGTGTCAAACAAATTTTTTTAGCAATTTTTGTCCGAGCACCATCTCAATTGCTTTTCTATGCTAAGAAACACTCTCAGTATTTTTATTTAATTTTTAAAATAATATTTAGAGGTCGCTACCAATGTTGTAATAAAAAAAAAATCAATTTAAAACAATAAAATCACTATATTAATCACTAACTTTTATTTATTGATATAAAACATTTACATGCAAAATTTAAGTAAACAATACAAATAAGAGTATGTTTTAATACTGAAAATGTGTAAAATCAGGATAGAAGTGTTGATTTTTTTGAATCAGGATATTTCTGTCTGTAGTCTTTTACCAACAAAAGCAAATACTGCTTTTGCTCTTCATCGTTTGTTATCAATTTATTATATTCCTCCATTAAGGCAACACCACGCTCAGCAATATCATTCACTACCCGCATAGAATGGACGATTGCTTTTGCAGCCTTAAAATCAGAATCATCTTTCCAACTGTGATGAGATGCCCAGTATATGAAAAAATCGTAAAGAGTTGCTAGTCACAAAATATTCTATGCTTTTTTCACTGATGTGTTCGACATCAATGCTTTTTCTTTTTGGACAATTCGCTACACCTTTGTTTTTTAGTGCATTTACCATCTTTTTCTTATCTTGAGCTGATAGTTCGTCGTCGAAAAATGTAAAAGACACCAACTCTTCTGATAAGTACCATAAATGGCCCAGTATTTTTTTCATAGTAATTTTGGCTATTACTGGGTTTATATTTTTAAAGGAGTCAAGGTCTTTTAATAATTGTAAGTCGTTTCTTGGTGCTGAATATCCGATAGCAGCTTGAAACCAGTATTTTATATATATCATTCAGCAACTCTTTATAGTCATCTCGAGGTTGATATATTTGGAGTTGGTTTTGTGCAAAAGAAATACTGTCTTCAGCAATATTTTCTATGATCTTGAAGGACATGGTATCATGAATTACTGTTTTATAATCATTTTGGTCAATTTTTTCCCAATTTTTTTTTAAACCTTTTAAACAATAGAATATCAGGCCCACTAGATGGACCTAGAGCTTGATCAAAGGCAGCTTGTAACATAATTTCCCCTACATGGTGGCGACAGGCCAGCCAAAGCATATCTTTCTTCATTTTCTGTTCCAGAAGAACACAAACTCCATTTATCAGACCGGTGTTTACAGCTGTAGTGTCAAAACATAAACATTTTATTTTATCGCTTAAACCCCATGAAGTTATTGATTCGTAAGCAGCTGATGCACAAGCTTTCCCTGTTCAACAATTCAATTTTGGAACCGCTAAAAGCTGATCTACTCCAAGTCCCGACACTAAAATTGGTAGACGATCTACAGTTTCGTGACCACTTATGTCTTCATTTAACTTGCCATCCCAATGAATCGTTAATGGCACATCAGGTTGAAACTCGTTTTTAAGAGATTGTGCAATTGCTTTTCGATTTCTTAAACGATTTCGACGTATTGAAGATATATTAACATTAAACTCTGACGGGTGGCATCCAGCACTTTTCAATGTAGATGCTATAACCACAGCAGCTGTCACTTCTGTCACTTAATTTTGTGACATCAAGGCTAGCAGCTAAGTGGCTATTTATTACTTCTTTTCGAGCTCGTTTTTTTGGCGGTTGCACTTTTGAAGGTCCTAATGAAATTTCGAAATCAGATGCACTAGTTTCTTCGCTGGTAGTTGAGGAAGAAAGTACACATTTTTCTGTCAAAGCTGAAATACATCTGTTTTCTCTTTCACGTAACTTTTTGAGGCGTTCTTCTTTCTTTTTCAGTTCCTCACTTTTTCTCAAAATTTTTTTGTCTATTGAACCTATTAAACCCGGGCGATCTTTCTGTCGTTGTGCTAATAAAAACTGCCTCTATCCTCTTCTACAGTCAAAATATTTAAAGCTTCAGAATGAGCAATATCAAACAAATCTTTTAATTTTTGTTGCCAATCTCGCTCTTTTTTCTCTATTGCTTTCGAACGATTTTTCTTGTTCTCCTTATTTTTTTTAGATTCTTCCACTCTATGAAGTATTTTTCTATTTTACCGATTCAATCTTGTTGGTATACTAGCTTTTTCCCATAAATTCATGACTTCACCAGCAGCCACAGTAGCAGAATCTCGATCGGTTCTTTTTTCTTCACTTTTGTAGTAAAAAAATAAACGTAACACCTCACCAATAGAAGGTAATTTCGATTGATTTAGATTTGGTATTGACTGACTGATTAACCAAACGTTGGTTTTATTTCTAGTTAATAAACTACCGCCACTACTTGTTGACGCCATAACAAGTTGAAACAGAACGTATGGTTTGGAAAAGGAAAAGCACGTGTGTTCTGTATATTTACTAAATTCGAACTGAGTGTACTGAAAAAGAAAGGTTAAAAGTTTTGAAAGTTTCAAATGAAATGCAATGTATATTTGTTTTTGAATTTTTGCATGACAAAAAGAATTTATGTAATCAGTATATAAGAAAAAATCACCTCACGTATATGGCTCAAACTTCAGTACACATAAGAATCAAAGGATTCAACTTAATATTCGTAAACATAAATGAACACAAGATAATTATTTTTTGTGCTATTCCCATAAAATACGAAATTCAAAATGCAAATTGCAATAAACAAACACATTACTTGAGAATACGCGATATTACTAAAAGCCAATGTTGCAGTACTTATGGAAGTAAACAAAGCATTTTTAGGTTAAGAATTTCAGGAATGCCAACCATGTAAAAATAATGGCGAAAATTTTAAAACGCGTTACAAAAAAATCTGAAACTAATTATATCTCTATAAAACTGCTTTTTTCAAAGTTCGACTTAAGGTAGCGACCTCTAAAACTATTCAAAAAATAAATTTTAAAAATTCTTATTTCTTATTTTAGGGTAGAGAATCATAAACGGGGTGCCCGGTTAAGTTGTAAAAAGTCGAAAAATAAGGGCCACCCTAGTATACCTGCTCGACGCTTGCTTACTATTTCTCTTGTAACTCCAAAACTATTTTGAACTTGCCTCTGAAATTTTAAGGACACATTATTGGATAGTTTGGATAGAAATTTATGCAAAATCGATTCATTGAAGCCTATAAAGTGACCTCTCCCCCCCCTAATTTAAATTCCTAATTTCTCATGTTCACAGAATATACCCATCTTTCAATGTTAAATAAACTATTTATGAGACCCTCAATATTAAAGAAATTTTCAAAGCAAAGACCGGCTAATACTTTTAAACCAAAAAAAAAAATAACATCATAAATTATAATTAAACTAAAAAGTCTAAGCAAAAGGACAAACTAAATAAAGCTAAATGTAAAAAAACTTAATTCATTCAAAACATAATTCATAAAGCCATTTGCCTACACCAACTAAGCGTTGGCAGAAAAAATGAGTACAAATACAAATTGTGTGAAATTGAAATTTGGAGATCTGGCAAACTAACTGTTGACTCATGAAGCAAAGTACGCCACGAGAGTGGACGAATATTCTCTTAACTACAGCAAAACATTCTTTCCACGCTGACCGAAGCAAAATAGTTGTGCAAATTGTTTAATAGCCGTGCAGCTGTTGTACAGTACTTTTGCTTTTGTTGTGCCGTTTGTTGACTGTCTTGATTTTCGTTATCCAGTTGCTTTATGTGTAGTTGTTGTTGTTTTCACTTTGTTAATTACTTAACATTTTCATTGCTTTGCTTTTAGATATTTGGTCTGCTCTTGTAATTAGAATTTGAGTATTTAAGTGAGTTTACAACTTCTCCGCAAATTGTCTTCGGAGGTAACGTAACATCGAATTACTCTGAGAAGACTATGCCCCACGTGTATCGCCTTCATCATTCTTCCCTTTAGTTTAGCCATCACTCTTTCCTTTCGATATGATTTGCTAACCACATGTACGAGTACATGAGCACTCGACAGCTTGTCATATTTAATCTGCTATTATTTTATAATTTGATAAATGGGTTCACTAGCAATTTCTCTAGTATCGATGGCAATTTGGATGCTAAACAATAAATCATGGGAAAAATAGGAACTCCAAGTGTGCATGTATGTATGTATATTTTGAAGAGCAAGCCTCAAATGAGTATCAACAAATCATATTACTTGATTTGGGCTTATTTCCCGCTCTTGCATATCCAATGAGTGACAGATTTTTTACACAGAATAAAACAGAAAAATATCAACTACAATTTGCTTTAAGGGAGGGGTCTGGGTCACTTGCCAATATCTTTTAGGAGAGTGCATATATACAAATATCTAAACATATTTACTGATGTATCAACATACATATCTATGCAAAAATATGTCTGGAATGCCGTTGAATGTATGTGTTCGGCTGATATCAATATTTTCACAGCGTTTCATTGCCCATACTCATGGAGATGATAGGAATGCAAAAGGCACTAATACAAGTTGCTTCAAACATATATATGGATGATTCTACGATAAGAGGATTCAATTGCATAGAGAAAATGGCCAAAGAAAAACTTTGGATATTTTTATGAAACCTCTATATTATGATTTTTGTCCCTTTTATTTATCTTCTCACGTAAGGGCAAGTCACTTAATACATATTTTATTACTTTTTCGGCGACCAGGGTAAATACATCGGCCAGGGGAGAAACGTAAAGTTTATGGTAGATAATTATTTTACCAAAAGCAAAAAAATAATTTAAAATAGTATTAAAAATTAACGGTAATCTCTTTCCTAAATGAATAAACCCTAAAATTAAAAAAAAAAAAAAAACAAATCAATAAATTCACTCTTTATCCTAAATAAACGAAACAAATATTAAATATAATTTTAAAATCTTCAGATCTTTCAAAAACATTTCTGACTTTTTAAAGACGTAATATATCCTCTGCCCTTTCAAAAGAAGGTTTGGCATGGGGAGAGTCTGGTCAACCTGATCTTATTTATATATACATACATATATATGTATATATATATTTGGCGTATGCACCGCTAATGCGATTAACGGCGAATCTATATGAACGCGCTAGTCATCTCTCCTTTTTGCTGTTTGGAAATACCAATAGAAACCAGGTCACTTTTAACCTGGTTTTTCCTACGGAATGGATGCTTCCACCAGCGGGTACTACATCGAACACTCTCCAAGCTGAAGACCTTTAGTCATTCGAACAACATGACGTAGTCTCTGTCTTTTTATTCGCTGAACTACATATGTCAGTGTCGTCGTGCTCATCGTTCCATCATCTGCGGTATTCGCCGTTGTCAATGTTCAAAGGACCATAAATCTTCCACAAAACCTTTTTCTCGAAAACTCCTAGTGCCGTCTCATTGGATGTTGGCATCGTCCATGCTTCTGCACCATAAAGCAGAACGGGGATGATAAGGGACTTGTAGAGTGTGGTTTTGGTTCATCGAGAGAGGACTTTAACATTTAAATGTTTACTCAGTCCAAGCTAGCAGCGAACGATTCCGCGTTGGATTGCGAAGCTAATATTTTTGGTTTTGTTGATGCTGGTGATGGCTGGAGGTGGAGAAGGGGTCATGTTCAGAAGCTCACGCAAGAAAGTATCAAGACTCAAGCAGCTCACGACTTCCGGTCCGGGTGTCATGATGAATAGTAACTCCCCTGGTATCTAACTCTCTCCCCTGGTAGTTATTTTGCCTGGGGAAAACGACGCCAGGGGAGAGCATCACTTATCGTAGAATCACCCATCACTATCAACAACCAACAACAAAACAACACAAAGCAGACAACTTAAAAACCAAATATGTACAAGCACAAACATAATAATATATATCATATGAAATATCTATATTCAAGCGAGGATGGCACACAAGTCATCCAAAATGCAAAGAAAACTTAATTTATTTGTTAGCACACTTTTAGGCGTCGAAACATTTGAACCAGAAAATCAACTCCCAACAATGCCAAAGGTGATTTAAATGTCTGCAGAGCATAACAGAGGTGTTGCATGCATCATTAAGATGAAAACATGTTAAATTAATATGCTACCAACGAAGAAATTGTGAAGGTATTTGGCTGAGTATGAGTTTCTTTTGGCATTGACAACGTGCGTGCAATAAATAAGTAATGGGAATATTTTTTCTTCAAAAGGTGTTGTGTCCCGCCATTAGAGACCTCTGTCACAAAGTTACACAACACAGCTGATTTTTCGCCTCAAACGCACACACGTAAAATGATGTTTACGCATACTCGTACACACTTATTCACGGTATAGAAAGTACAGTAGTTTTCGGAAATAACGAATATTCGTTTTAACGATAACCGCTTATAACGAACAAGCCGATTTGTTACATTGAGTACCTTAAATAACGAACATCGGTGATTTGTAAGTACTGAGTTTAACGAACAGCACGAGAAGACATATGAAGAAAGAAAAGAAAAATAACAAAATAAAAAAACAAATACCATCGAACCAGAATTAAAAATAAAACTTGAAAAAATTCAAAAGGAATGCGCAAATAGCAAAAATTTTGAATTTTATAAAAAAGCTTATAATTATTGAGCAGCACCAAATAGAAGTATAAGTATCAGAATTGATCCATTAGGAAAAATTTATTGGATTTGACTTGTTTTGTTATGGTTTTTCATTTTTTAACCAATAATTAATTAAACAATTTATTAAACTGCAATTTACGAATATTTAACTAATTTTTATTGAAAAACATACCTCTAAGAGAGTACTCGAATTAACGAAAAATTCGATGTAACGAACAGGCCTGACAATTAATGTGTTCGTTATGTCGGAAAACTACTGTCCATATATTGTGTCACTGTTCTCCCATACATTACCTATTACGATTTTCGCTATTCTAGTGCACTTTAATCCGAATATGTGAAAAAATTGCGTGTTACCTAAATAAAATTGCACAAATAACTTGCGAGGGTATGAATTATTTAGTTACACCCGAACTTAGCCCTTCCTTACTTGTTCATTTTGCATAAGGAACTGAGTATTTAAATTGATAATCTCAGAATGGTGTGTTGGAAAGCATTGAAAAAAGTTTTTTTTTTAATAAAAATAGTTGTGGCTGTTATTCTGAAAGTGTTATCAGTGTGGATTATATTTAAAACGATTAAGTGGCAAACTCTATTCTTTTTAAATACTAAAGTATTAGGTAGAAAATGTTTGCATTTGGCTGTGTATGTTACCCATCATCATCAAAATATAGCACCCCTCTCTAATGTATAACCCTTACAGCATAAACGTTCCAGCAAATCAAAAAACCTTTGGACTAAGCCCTTGAATATTCAACAAATGACAGATTTCTTACCAAGCAAAATACTAATTCAACTGAAAATAAAAAAGGCTTGCCTTTGCGTATGAGTGACATTTTGAGGGCACACAGCAGTCAGCGAGATTTTTGTATATGTGAAATTTACTGTGGAAATTTATTAAATTTTGTTTAAGTTGATTTGCCATCTTCGATATTCCATGCGCAAGAAAAGGAACTGTGATTAACTATCTTTAAATGAGTCATAGTTTAACTCTATAAAATACTTTATTGCCATCATACAATCAAAAACTAGATCAGCGTTGATCTTAGGTGTCATACTTTTGAAAATCTATTTCGTTAGACATTTATTACAGTTCTTCTACAATTCCTAGGTCCGCCGAAAGGAATTGATATCAAAAAGGCATTGTAACAAGAAAGTTGGAATTAAGTGGAATCTAAAACTACTTCATAGAAATATCACAAAGAAACGCTTTTAAAATATCTCATACACACAAGTGTAAGTCTGTGGAAAGGTCGAAGAAAATTCTGCCAAGGTTTTATCCACTGCAAAGTTAGAAATTGGCAATGTCTTTTGCGGTAAAACATTTTAAGTCCTTACTTCATGTGTGTACGTTGAGAATTCTTATGATTTTCATGGAGTTTAGTTAATAATTTATATTGGTTTCGACAACCACCAACAAAACAACAAAAAGCAAATATGAGATACTTATGCTGTCTGTATTCAAGCATTAGTGCTCAAAAGTCAGTCAAAGGGCAAAGAAAACATATTTTATTTGTTAGCACACTTTTAGGCGTCGAAACACTTGTACCAGAAAATCAACTCCCAATGAAGCCAAAAATGATTTAAATGTCTACATGCTGATTATTACATGATTACTATTACCCAGTATGAGATGAATAAGTTTATTTGTCTAAGTGTGAGTTTCTTAAGGCATAAGCGATGTGAAAATTTTTTACAAATTAGTTTTTGAATGGATTATTATCCATACATAAATAAAAAAAAAAATTCGAATATGTGAATGTAACGGGTGATTTTTTTGAGGTTAGGATTTTCATGCATTAGTATTTGACAGATCACGTGGGATTTCAGACATGGTGTCAAAGAGAAAGATGCTCAGTATGCTTTGACATTTCATCATGAATAGACTTACTAACGAGCAACGCTTGCAAATCATTGAATTTTATTACCAAAATCAGTGTTCGGTTCGAAATGTTTTTATCGACAAATTTTGTTCAGCGATGAGGCTCATTTCTGGTTGAATGGCTACGTAAATAAGCAAAATTGCCGCATTTGGGGTGAAGAGCAACCAGAAGCCGTTCAAGAACTGCCCATGCATCCCGAAAAATGCACTGTTTGGTGTGGTTTGTACGCTGGTGGAATCATTGGACCGTATTTTTTCAAAGATGCTGTTGGACGCAACGTTACGGTGAATGGCGATCGCTATCGTTCGATGCTAACAAACTTTTTGTTGCCAAAAATGGAAGAACTGAACTTGGTTGACATGTGGTTTCAACAAGATGGCGCTACATGCCACACAGCTCGCGATTCTATGGCCATTTTGAGGGAAAACTTCGGAGAACAATTCATCTCAAGAAATGGACCCGTAAGTTGGCCACCAAGATCATGCGATTTAACGCCTTTAGACTATTTTTTGTGGGGCTACGTCAAGTCTAAAGTCTACAGAAATAAGCCAGCAACTATTCCAGCTTTGGAAGACAACATTTCCGAAGAAATTCGGGCTATTCCGGCCGAAATGCTCGAAAAAGTTGCCCAAAATTGGACTTTCCGAATGGACCACCTAAGACGCAGCCGCGGTCAACATTTAAATGAAATTATCTTCAAAAAGTAAATGTCATGAACCAATCTAACGTTTCAAATAAAGAACCGATGAGATTTTGCAAATTTTATGCGTTTTTTTTTTTAAAAAAGTTATCAAGCTCTTAAAAAATCACCCTTTAAATATAGTTAAGCGCATAATAAAGCTCTTTCTAAATGGGATAGTAGAACTAATGAAATTTATTATCAGCAACAATTGACACAGAGTAATAGTCAATATCAGCAAGTAATATTCAAATGCACATTGTTATACGAGTATATATTTTTTTGCACATGTAAAATTATAAAATATCGATGCCCTTATGTGAGCGTAACAAGGCAATGTTTTGCGCTTTCAAAAAATCAGGAAACGTTTAAAATAATAAAAACTGAGATACATATTTGTGTGACGTGTAGGCAAATCTAGAGGCAAAAGAGGGTTTTCTTCAAAGCTACTACACCCAGTTGTATGTGTGTTTAAGTACATACAGATGATTCGCACTCTTCAACAATTTAGATAAATACACAAATAAACAAGCAAATAAAGGCACGTGATCAATCAAACTAACACTCCCAATTTAGACGTACAGTCATAAGCAAGACTAATCCTTGGGGTATTCAACTGCTGGCATTGCACATATGTACAAGTAAAGATTATAGAAAAAGTGAATTGGCTTGAAAGTGAAAATTTAGTGTATATATGTATATATAAATTGGGAGATAAAAAAATGCACAAGCACGAACAGGAAACTACTTGACTAAAATATAATTTACTCCATTAAACAAATACAGGCACTGCATGGCGTTCGCAAGAACGGCGTTTACAATTAATCATGTTTCGCTTAAATGTTGGATAACGATGAAGGAATCTTACAGCTTTTTGAAGGATCTGTCTGTTTTGATTATATTTGAAATCAAAACTTAATGGCGACGCAAGTAATCAAAACGTCCTCCTACATAACTACGGTTCCTTTCTTCCTCCCTGAATGAAAGACGGAAATGATTTTAGTACAAACATGCGTACCTACATATACGAGGGCTGCTATATATATTTCTCGCCTAGGCAACACTAAGTGTTGCAATCTGACATTTCCAGCGGAAAGTTTGACATTTTTTAGCATAACATCACTCAGAACGTTTTGTCATTTAATCGTGAATTGTTTTATTTACAGGGAATTAAAAAATTCATTTCGGCCAAAAAATGAAATTAACTCGTGAACATTTTCGTGGGATCATTTTTCACAACGAATTCAATCGCGGCCGACGCTCGCTCAAAGACGAATTCCGTGAAGGTCGTCCAAAAACAGCCGTTGTGCCAGAAAACATCGATGCCGTACGTGAACTGATAATGCCAGACCGTCATGTAACATACCTTCAGATAGAGGCATGCCTATGCATTTCTCCCACCATCCATACATTCGATATTGCATGAACACCTGGTAAAAAATGTTTGTTCTCGTTGGATCCCGCACAATTTGACAATCGCTCAAAAAAAGGCTCAAAAAAAGTGCTTCGAAAATTGGTTTGAGCGCATGCAAAAGTGTATAAATCTTGATGGAGAATATTTTGAAAAACAATAAAACCATTTTCGTTGATAAATATTCCTATTTTCATTATTAGGCCAGAAATATATTTGGCAGCCCTCGTATAGTATTTACGCTGTTAAGCACTTTTTCTACTGTGATTTTCTGTTTTTATTTACGTTTTTCGTCGCCAAAACTTGACAAAATCTCTGTCTTGCTTCGTCTTCCATTCTCCACTTAAGTGCCTCCTTCCGTTGAAATGCTTTTTGGAGCTTTGCTAAAGTAAGCTTTTTATCGCGCATTTTCTATCAGCCTTGGTGACGATATGAGAATGAAATAGTATGGGATGAGTTTGAGAAGTCGGTGAAGTCTTACATATATTCAAGTCTATCGCTACCGCTGTTACTGTCTCTATCAATCTCAACTACTATTTCCGTGCCTATCTCAATACCCAGCTGTGTCCTAACAATTTTTCCGATAACAACTTCTATCTCATTCAGTCTTATCTTAACACTTATTTCAACACTTAAATGTACCCGACACATATCCCTTAAGGAAAATCAACTCAAATAAAATATTACGTTATAGAAAACTTATTTATTGTTACTAGAATTATTAAATAAAACCTAGAAGAGTTATATAAGTAATAGAAAAATTAGTTTCAGCTTAATAATAATCAAAATATGTATATACAGTACGCCTGGATTCCCTAAACACATCGAAGCACCAATATAATTGTTGGTATGTGGGAAATATTTCGGCTGCTCAGCTGCTACGACCCAACCAAAGTTTGTCCATTTCAGAAAGCTTTTAAGTATTTCTCTTTTGTTTTCAGTACTATTTTTGTTGCTCGGCAATTTGCGACATTTATGTATTAACACTTGATTGTGTCATTCTCACCACTTGACGGCTTCGGTTATAAGAATTCGAGTGTGGGCTTGTTAAAAGTTTGGTAAACAATTTCAGTTGACTGGAAATTCTCAAGTGTCAACAGGCGGAATTTCGGCCATTTTCGTTGGAGTTGATGTTGTGAGGCAAAGGACTGATGTGCCAGTATAAATAAATGTTGTTGTTGTGGTGATGCTGAATGCTGTGCTGGTACCGTAGAATATATATTTTTTGATTGTTTGAACAGTTCACACCCATGTTAGCATACAGATGTGAAAACGAATGGGCAATTTGGTTAAACTCTTTAATTTGGCGCTTCGCTCTGTAGTAAGCAAATATTTTATTTTAGTTTTTTTAGTTTTGATTATATTTCCTTAACCGTACTCGGAAAATAAATTAAATACTCAACTATTTTAATACGTTTACGTGGTGTTTAAAATCGAATTGTCTAAACATATTAGGAAATATATATTCCACTTGTACCTGTATTTTCTGTTTTAATAAGCAACAAGCGGATTCCTGCCAGAGTGTCAGATTGCCTTTCACTCTCTCTCTTTCTCTTCTTTCTCAGTTCTCATGGATGTTTCCCCACGAGTGACTGTCAAGTGTTGCAATTGGAGGCACACAGGGTATATTAAGCACTTATACCAACACAAACATAAAGCTAGTGATGCCAAGTGGTGAATGATTGACGCCAATGTGTTTGGCAAATTGTTACAAGTGACATGACTTGCCTCTTCTCCACACATAAGCGTTTGTAAAACTTCGACGCACCATGGCGTATGAGTGATGTTTGTGTGTATATTTTGAACTTCGCTCGTAAAGGTGTTAAATAACGTGCGTGCAAAGTTCTCTAACAGGTTAGCGCAATAGTGCAAAATACAGAATGCAATTATGAATAGAATATTCGATATTTCAGTTAGGCTAAGGTTATATCTTCTATACCATATCGTTCTGATTACAGGCAACAGTTTTATTCAATCAACATTCAGTAAGTGATGAGTGTTTGTTCTAATTGGAGAGAGATTAAATAGGACAGCGCAATGGCCACTTGTGGTCTACAGTTGGATCGCTAATCAACATCATCTTTTCAATTTGATAACAGAGTCTTAGAGCTTAAATTATACTGTACCGTACCGTAAATATATAATTTGCACCAAATAAAACGAAATACCAATAAAAATAAGATAGAAAGAAAGAAAGAAAAAGAAAAGTAATATTAAACCATGCCAGCATTACCATTAAAATCTTTCCCTTCGATTTGTTATGCTTCAAGTGTACGGTAAATATTGACTTAAACGAAGCAAAAAAACCGTTAGTCCCAATGACAAGCAAAATATCAAATGACCGATTGCGTGTGCGAATTCAATTAACATGAGTCGATGTATGAAAACTAATACATACCCATAATCACATATATTTTACTCCATATATAAAAGTACGAAAATAATGTACAAATAAAAAGCACAGGCCACGGAAGCTAAGGACAGCTTCTCGTTAAAAATGTAGTGGGTTGAAGTTCAATATCAGAACGTGTAGTGAAAAAAATATTCACATTTGTGTGTTTTTGTTTACATAAGGAAATTACAATTAGTTTTTTCTATATTATATGAGTTCGATCAAGGGGTAGACATTAAAAGACATGCAGACCTTTCGACCATGCAAAGGACATGTGCCTACTATTGAGATTTTAAATTGGATTCTGAGAGTACCGGATCAGGGGTGGATTAGTGTTATGTCTGTTATATATTTTAAATATTCTCTTCCTTTAAACTATTTCTTCTTGGATTGTATCCTGGATGATGGAGTATGATTATAATGGTTAATGCCAGCGATCTGTGATTAGATAAAAAAAGTACACTTGAGGCGAATTACCAGTTTGTGACACTTTAATCGCATTGAGGCAAATTACTTAAAAAATCACCTAAAAATAAAGAGATATTAAATTGAATTTCTGTGGTAATAACATCTGCTGCTCCACGCCTGCTACTCCACCTCAAATAATATTTGGCGTGCGCAGTTTAATAAGTGTATTTTAAAATTTATTTATATTTCGTTTGCTTTCAAAAGTCAAAAAAGTGCTTTTGTATTACCACATATGTATGTATGTACACATGAAATATGTTGACCAGAATGTCTGGATTTTAATAGCTTCTAAGAAAAGTGTCAATAGGGATCATATTGCAAATAGAAGTGTGTTATCTCAGTGTCAACGACGGCAACTGACGTTGATGTGAAGACTATTGAAAGATTAAAAGCACGAACTCAAGGCATAAGAGCAAACAATTAAGAGTCTGTATACATATGTGCTTGATATAATTTTTTGTTTAAACAGTAAACAATCTAGTCCATAATAATGTATTCTCCTATATGTATGCTTATGAGCTGATAACTTGAGATAATGCACTGTTATTATAAAACCCTTTAATTAATTTAATTTTAATATTTCTTTTATTATTTCATTTGATTTAATACAAACCGTGTAAGTTTTTGAATTACAAACCATTTATACACATATTATTTTTATCTTGCCACTCTAAACATATACTAAATATTAATGACGCATCACGTTTTTTCTATTATTTTTCTGATTTCATTCGCTTAGATACAACTTTTCCTCCCGCAAAGCGTTAACAATTAACACAGAATCTGGCATTAGCATGAGCATTAACTTGCAGCAGCACCAGCAATTTATTTCGGCTCAGAAACTCGTTTTATTGCAACAAAGTGGGAAATGCGTTAATTAATGCGAATAAATTTTCCAGCTAAACTTTCACTTTGAATTCGCGTTATTTTGGTATTTTTTTATTTGAATATTCGTTTAGTTTGAAAAGGCGAAAACGCACGATCGCGTGCAACACATAATCCGGCCAATGACGGAATGATGTTTGTGAACACACTCAAAACGCTGAGGAGCTGTTCATCAATGCAGCTGCCGAGCGAGACGCAGCGCATTCATCATCAACAGAGCAGCGGAACAACGGCAAGCTAATCAACGCTGTAAGCAACCCATTTATTCAGTTGACGCCAATAAATACCAATGCAATGGATGAACGAAGAGATGGTTAGAGCTTAGGCTGAATTGTGTATGAGTGTGTTAGTGGAAAGAAAACAAACTCTCATACAAGCAAGTTAGCGACAACTGAATATTGCTCTCTTGCAGTCAAAAGAACAACAGCTCTATTTCACACATATTGAATACCGTGTTTACCTACCTTTGTTGTTGTTGTTATTGGTAATACTCTCTCATTTTCATTCATTCATTGCGTATTGATAAGAAATCTCCATCATACATACATACTAACATTAATCATACGACATGGTGTACTCATCATGTCCACCATGGTATGGGACAGCTGGAGAAGAAAACTTTTCACATATGGTGTCATAAATTCCATAACTATATGTAACTGTTAATATCAATAAATATAATGCACTGTATGCTATTGAGAGAGTGAGAGCATGACTGGAGAGCTACATAATTTCATGTGAACACAACCTGTTGCTAGCCGATGCGTGCCTTATCTATGTCTGAAATGATGTTCGTATGGGGAGTCTTTCAAAGAATTATTCACTAATGGCGACTTATTGCAAATAGTATTAAACTATTGTTATATACTTGAAGGAAGAATAAAATGATAAGAATCTATGATAATATGGAAAAATTATATCAAGTTTCATGCCATTTGTATTCTGCTATTACTATATTATTTTCATATATTGTGTTGGCAAATATCTCCCTTCCGCTTTTTTGTTCTTTATTCAATGCTTTCTAAAAAGTGGTACAGGGATCGGATTTAGTTCAAATATGCGCCGTTTCGTTCGATAAACTGCTTCCATTCCTCATTAGCGTAAAACCCGAGCAGCCACTTGATGATTCCCTTCCAATCTCACCAAACACAGAGCAAAACCATCCTGGCCGTCAACCCTAGCCGAAATTCAAAAAACAAAAAAGCTGGATATTTGACAAGGCATAGAACACCGATGCTTAAACAAGCATGCCCTTACGCCCTCGTACAAAATATAATCAATGGCGTGCGACATTCGAACCATTGAATTTGAAATGTGAAATGTGGCGGCAGTGGCCGGATGGCGGTTATAACTGAGAGGTAGCAGAGGCAATTTACAAGCACAATTACATACATACACATACCACCTGTCACCCACAAGCAGTTGAATATATCAAATTCTCTGAAAGTCAGACCAACACTGCGTCTCTGGTTGTTAAATAAGTATATAC
Source organism: Zeugodacus cucurbitae (assembly GCF_028554725.1). Taxonomy (NCBI): domain Eukaryota; kingdom Metazoa; phylum Arthropoda; class Insecta; order Diptera; family Tephritidae; genus Zeugodacus; species Zeugodacus cucurbitae. The sequence goes on along the minus strand of NC_071671.1, from coordinate 47,631,273 downwards.
ACATAATAATTAATATTTACATATACATATACAGTTGAACTTTCATATTTTCAATGTAATTTTTTACTGCACTAAAAGCTCGAATACAAAGAAACCTAATCATAGCTTCTGGGAATATTAGAAATTGAAATCTTCGCAAAGAGTTCACAATACTTCTCAACACAAACAAAAATAATTTCGATTTCCAGATAACAGCATAAATATGTTTGTATATATGTAATCCCAATGACAAATGTTTCGGGGAAATTTGATTTGTCATTGTGCCAAAGAATACCGGTGATTGATTTGAAATTGATTTCCGATTGGAAATATATTGCATTCGGAGGAAAAGACAGATGGTTGCAAATGTAAAATTGGAGCAAACATGTGTCATATTTATAACTATGTAGGATTGTGGATTGTATGGACGTCTATGTGCATTGAATGGCTTGCAATAAAAAAATTGTATTCGAGTCTCTACTTATAAATCGAAAGATATTAAAGCCAGCAAGGCCGACAGCTTGTAAAGTGAGAAAACAATGCCGGATACAGATAATTAAATTATTTGGAAGGCACCGAATGCCTCTGATTTGCTTTTCAAAAAATTTTTGTAATTTGGTATCTACCTCAGATATGTACTTCTGACATCGTATATATCAATCATATTTTAGAAATAATCGCAAACCGAATAGAGGTGCCAACTTTTACTAGATCAAAACCCTCGATAATCCGTTGCACCAATCGCAGTAATCACTTACTACGAAAAAGCTACAACGGTTATCCATTGAAAGTAAGTGTGACAATTCCAAATTAATTAGAATCAAGTAAAAGGCACTTCAATAGGCATACCGAAAGAAAGAACGAATAAAAAAGCAAAACGGAAAACACTTGAATGAAAGCATGAATGAAAAGGCAATTGAGAAACAGGCAATGAGGCAGTAATGTGGCTACGATGGCCGACGGCTGCAATAAAAGTAAGGTCAACGATGTTCGTAGGCTTTTATTCATTCACAGCGCTTGAGCAAATCACGCAAGGGATCGCGGTGAGAAACATTGTGACATTTAAATGTTTTGGTAGCTTGTCTCATTTTTGTTGTCACAAGGTGGAATGTAGCTTGTGGTCGCACAGAGTCTGTTGCGGTTGTAAATGACGACTTCAGAGGTCAAACTGACTTTTATGTGGACTATGACAAACAGCCATTATTTCAAACTTTCCCCTTACCCAGCAAAGGTGACAGACTGCCATCAATTTTTTTTTTTTTCTGTGACGCCTTGTGCTTTAATCTGTCAATATGACAGAATATTATTTAAGAAAATAATTATATTGTATTATCAACTATTATTTCAAAAAACCTCTTTGGATAATAGAAATATAAAGGAGATTGGCTTAAATAAATTAATAGTCACCCTGAAATTATCAAAAAAAATTATTATTTTTTTGTTTAATGTCAAAATCTATATTGTCTCAATAATTACGAAAGTTATGATCAGCGCGGTGAGAGCACGCCCATTGTACTTTTTTTTCATATTTTGCGTTTTTCTTTCAAACCACATTTTTTGAGACGGTGTACACGATAACTCAAAAACTATTCAACCGATTGATTTGAAAATTAAAATACATCTTCCTAAATAGATTTACCACAGAGTGACGTAGGATTTTTTGATTGAATAATTTAAACATTTTTCATTCAACTTTTTATACGTTTTTTTTTAGCCAAAATATAAAGTATTTTTAAGAAAATTATTATTTTACTTGTTTCAGACAAAAATTGAAATGTCAATGATTTGCACCATCAGAGTGGAAAAAGAGCCGCACATGTCGCTTATTGAAGTTTAAGAGGAATGACACAAGGACCCTTGTAGGGGTGTTAACAGGACACTGTCTGATTGGTAGACACGCCAGCAGACTGGGGTTACCTTGGGAAGAGGAAGAAACGATTACACACCATCTATGTGGATGTAAGACTATGTGTAGGAAAAGAATCGCAACTACTGGACGCGGTTTTTTCGTTGATGTGGACGAAGTTGCTCATATCAAATTGTGTGAACTTTTTCACTTTTTTAAGAACAGAGGGTGGTTAGATTGCCTATCAATACAAATACTTTAAATTATTTTTTAATATTTTATTAATTAATACAAAAAACAGTTGTCACACCATAAGTACATAGATATTTAAGGTAATACCTTAAAATATATTCAACCTACAATCATTTTATTTTTGGCTTTGAGTAAATTTTTTCGAAGTTCTTTTGCGGTATCCGCACATTTCATGGTAACGGCATGCCTTATAACTTTCTCGGAACAATTTGTTCGCTGCTGCACAAAATATATTACATCCGCCACTTTCAGTGGATTCAGTTGCGCTTTCAATTGATGTTCAGGAAAAGCGGGCGAGGGTTTGCCACTAAGTGTGTGTGTCGCCAGAGTTTGGTAATCAAATATGATCGCCAAAAGCTTACTTGTGACACTTGATGGTTCCATCCAATTTATGGACTCTAAATTCTTTATGGAAACACATGTGCCATGTGGACCCATTTCTAAATCGGTTGTCCCCATTTCTGGTTTTACATAATCGTCATTGTCATCGCTATTTGAGAGATTGGCAGCTATGTTTTCCTCCTCTGTAGATTCCTCTTTAATTATAACATCCTCATTGTAATGAGGATCATGAGTTATAACATGCGTTGTTTGAGACGAAGAGGAAGGCGTCTCAGGGTGCGATTCCTGTTCGTCCCGTTTTCGTCGTTTCGCTCCACCATTGAAGTAGGTGGCAAATTCTCGTCGGCGTTTTGCTTGTCGACTCTCGTTCTGGGATTGTTGATTCCGGTCCTCAATTTCCCTTAATATAGCCTCATCTGTTTGTAAATCAAGTGCTTCTTCTGTCGATTCAACATTTTCTTGTTTGATATTTATTTTGCTGGACCTAGGTAAATCCATTATTATTAGGCGTTCAAAGCGTGGTTGTTTCAAAGTCAGTTACTGAAATTGTTATGATGCTGAGTGGATTAGTTTGTCATATTTATACCAGTCCAGCGTTAGGTCTAGCTTGGTTGGTGGTGGCCGATGGTTTTCTACACCTCTGAGGGATTAAGTTCCTGAATTCTTAGTAATTGCATAATTCTGGAATAACCTTCGGTGAAAAAAGTTGTATATTTCGTTGATTGCAAATTAACCTTCACCATCATCGCTCTTAAGGTAAAGCTTTTTTTTAGTTTAATAATATCCATTTACTGCACTAAAGGGATTTATATTATTTTGTTAAACCCATTATTAACGATAGTTCTAAATTTTACAAAACGAAGTGATTGACCTCGAATTCAGTTATTATGTGTAAGCTTCTCTACAGCAATATAGATTATTCCTACCTGATACCTAACCCACCGTAATGCATTTTAAGGTAACCACTGCACAAAAATTCAATTCAGCGCTGCTTTCACTTCATTTATGCACTGCAATGTTGGCAATTAAACAATTTAAAAATTTAAAAATTTTAACGAGCCCGAATTTCCTTAAATTCATAAATGATTGAGTGTATATCAGCCACAGCACATTATAACACATTAACTACTTAAGTAGTAATGAATAAAATGAGCGTACAACGAAATCTTACCTGTGACATCCGTTGGCCACTCTCCAACTTCAGACAATCCGCTTCGGCGCTATTATCCTCCGCACCACCACTCAACACACCAGCGTCATTTCTACCACTTCCGCCCCCACCAGCACCCTCACCAGTCGACACGCCGGCGATCTCCGGCTCAGCACTCAAGTTTCTCTCGAGGCAGCATGCCAGCAGTGTCGACATCTAATCACCTCATCCACTGAAAAAAAAGAGAAAGGTGGGATGTTCGGAAAATATATTAGATTTTTTTAATAGTTAACAATTTAGTTTACAATTTTCGAACCAAAATACTCTTAAAGGTATACTGTGAAAACATTTAATAAATTAGACCATGGATGTAAGCTTCAAATTAGTCTTTCATATATGATCCATAAAATGGCAAGTTGATGGATTGACTACCAGCTCAGACTATTGTAGACAAATGGTGTTCGGTGGTAGGTGGATTTTCGGACACATATTCACTCATTTGTTTTGTGGGTCAACAAATAATCAAACTCAGTATAGACAAGCGATTTTTTTTTTTGTCGCGACGGTGCTGAGCTACCGCCACTGCAACGCAACAAGTAGAATGAAAACATTTATAAATTATTTAATCATTGCACATGTGTGAGGTTATAGTTTCACGATCTAGAGTATTAAACATATATTTTAATTTAAAGGTAGGCTTCTTTAACAGTTGGTTGTTGTATTATATTTATTGTGTTGCACTGCACTAAACTATTGTCTATTGTCAAAACTATTAAAAGAATTAAAAAAAAAAAAATCTAAATATTAATTTTAGTTTCCATTGAGATCTGGAAAAGTTGGTACACAGAGAAAATCTTTTATATATCTTCTTGTACAAATATTCATATATACATTATACAAACGTATACAACATATTGTATTACATTATATAATAATTTCCTTGTGTCTTTCTTCCACTCATTATACCCTTTAAGGGGGAGCCTGCTTTAGAGGAATCAAAAAATCAATATTTTCAAGGATTTTTTTGGAAAGGAAAGAAATGTCTGATTGAAATGAAACTTTTAGGATTTATTCTTATATTTTGAAGAGTCTTCTCAATTTTTTTTACTATTATACATTAGATATTCTTCATGTTTGAAGAAATTTACGGAGGCGCCTCGAGTGTGCAATTTCTGTGTGGCGGGCAAGATGCAGGTCGCAATTTTCATCTGAAACAAAAAAACAAAAGAAATTTTTAAATTTCAATAGTGTAATTCCTAGGTGAACCAAGAAAATTCAACAAAAAGTAAAAAATTCACAATTTTTTCGCAGATTAAAAAAATGCATTAAAAAAAATACTTTAAATCGTTAAAAAACCGGATTAATGTTAACATTCTTAAGGTATTTTAGGTTTACCTAGAAGAGAATTCAATTTCAAATACAACGCATTTTGATTCGTTTCGATAGGACGTTTACTTTTTTTCCTATCTTGCCTGCCAATTTGAAAAAATCATAAAAATGGAAATCCGCGAAATCGCGTGGCAAAGTTTTCCGTTCACAAAATATCGTGAATATTAATATGTTAATCAGCGATTCCTGCTCCATATAACTGTCCTTCGGACTCTTCAAAAAATTGGTTTTCGGCCAATTGCTCTATTCGTCGGGCTGTTCTGGCCTCTTTGGTCACCAATGAGTGGCGCCTGTTTTGACGCGTGCTCGTCTGCTTTATCGCAGAAATGTTTGCACTGGAGCCCAATTTTTAAGTCTAATAAATGCATAATCTTTAATACTAGATTGTAGCCTCCATTAAACATCCCTCCAGCGATGAAAGCAGCAATCTCAACTATTTTAACCCCTGAATGAAGGTGTTTGGGAGTCAGGCGCCATAAGGTTGAATTAAATGACTCGTTTGCATTCTGCGTGTGTGCGCCCAAGCACCTTGTTAATAAATCGTCCCTTGATAATTCCTCATATATAGGACGAATATTTTTTTCATTATTGTCGTCAATTAGGAGCGGTGGATGTTTAAAATCAGCCAAAGTATTTTCTGCTACCGCTTTGCGCAATTCACACTAGCTTTCAGTGCCTTCGGGGCAGTTGTCGTGGCGAAGCAATTTATCTGTAGAACAATAATGATCAAGTGTCGCCATATATAATATACATAATAGATCAAGGGGTGGAGGAAGCGGGCTCCAGGCGGTCCGGCCGCTCGTATACCTGCTCGGCGCTTGCTCACTATTTCGTGTATGACTCCGCAAATAATCCGAATTTTGTTCTGAAATTTTGGAGACATGTTCTTGGATAGTTTAGGAAGTGATTTACGCAAAAAAAAATCGATTTTTTGAAGCCTCTAAATCAGGCTCCCCCCTTAATAAATTGTGCCCATAAATGTTAATTACTTACGGCCTCTTGAGCATCCATTTCATAGTCAAAGCAAAATGAATTAACTTTATTTAGCTAGAAATTACCTACTTAATGATATCCTACTTGTGGTTATGTACAGATTTACAGTTTTAAGTTTGGTGTATTACATGTAAGTTTAGGCAATTATCTCCGCAATTTTGTAACTTTAATAGAATCCTGATAGTAAATAATTACGCTAACAACCACACAAAGCAATTATCCGGCTTATTACCTTGAAGTCACATAACCGCATTAAACCACACACAAAAGCTGACAAATTACTATGGAATTATTAAGCCGATAAAGACACCTAATTATATGCAAAGGCTCACTGGCATACACTTGAAGAAATGTTTCTTGCAAATGTATATATACATATGTAGTTATCGGTGTGTATATATATATATGTATGTTTCAAGTATTCCTTTTCTGGTGCGGTATTGTGGTGATTTGACCCATCGACAACCAGCCTATTGAATTGCAAAAACAACAGTAAAAACCATGGAAAGTAACACAATAATTGTAAACAACAAGCAACCAGAAGTCGACGATCGGTAGTCAACAGCCAACAGGCAGCCGGCAAGTAGCAGCTGTCAAGTATGACAGTCGACTCACACATTTACATAAATACACACTCAAACACAGCACTGATTCAGTCCACAATTACGTTGGTCGTTGGCTTGTGGTTTTGACACAAATGTCTCCAATAGTCAATGCTTGTGTGGATGTGTGTGTCTATAAGCTTGTATTTATTTGTCTGTATATCATTTGATTATAGAGCATAACATTGTAATAGAAAATCTTGTTATAATTATCTTGGTCGCCACTTTAACTGACTGTTATTGAGATTTTCTTTTGGTGAATCTTTAACAGGTTTTGAATGTGCGTTTGCTTGACACTCGCACTGTATAAAGCGAGATAAAAATGCATACGTACATACATATGTTTGACATGGTGAGCGAATTTCACTCATTTTCACCACCAACATACATTATATCTAAGATTATATGCTCATTTAATTTGGCTAAGATATTTCACATATTAACCAATTTATAAGCTTTAAGCCCATCGTATTTTTAAAAATCCTATAATTAGGTATATGAGAGCTATGGGAAGTTATGACCCGATTTTAACCATTTTTGGTACAGAGACACACTATTAGAAGAAAAATATTTCCTCTGAGTTAAATTAAGATACCTGAGAGATTTGCCGAAATTTTCGGTGAAAAATTATCATGGGACACTGAGTTCTTCACATTCGATATCCGGGGCATTGAAAAGCTATAATCCGATTTCGACATTTTTTTCACAAGTGATGCCACTATGATCTATTTGTGTAAAGTTTTATTCAGCTATCTTCATTGGTTCCTTATGTATATATTATTAAGTGAAGGAATAAGATGGAGTTCAAAATTGAGTTACATGGGAAGTTGTCCTGGTTGTGAACCGATTTTATCCATTTTCCACACGTGTCATCAGGGTGTCAAGAAAATATTATATACCGAATTTCATTGAAATCTGTCTAGTAGTTCCTGAGATATGGTTTTTGACCCATAAGTGGGCGATGCCACGCGCATTTTCAATTTTGTAAAAAAAATCTGAGTGCAGCTTCTTTCTGCTATTTATTTTGTAAATTTAGCGTTTCTGCCGTTTTTCATTAGTGAGTAACTTTTAGTAATTCTCAACATAACCTTTGTATGGGAGGTGGGCGTGGTTATTATCCGATTTCTTTTAAATTTGGACTGTATTAAGAAGTGGCTAAAACAAACGACTGCAGAAAGTTTGGTCTATATAGCTTTATTGGTTTGCGAGATATATACAAAAAACCTATTTGAGGGCCACGCCCACTTTCCCAAAAAAAAAAAAATTAATCCAAATTTGCCCTTTTGTAACTTTATTTATGGCTTAGTTATGACACTTTATGTGTTTTCGGTTTTCGCCATTTTGTGGGCGTGGCAGTGGTCCAATGTTGCCCATTTTCGAAAGCAAGCAACTCAAGTTATCCGTTGCACCGGTGCACGGACGGACGGTATCGCCACCCTGATCATTTTGATATATATAACCCTATATCTAACTCGTTTAGTTTTATGACTTACTAACAACCGTTATATGAACAAAACTGTAATACTCTCTTAGCAACTTTTGTTGCGAGAGTATAAAAATATCTGTATTTCTACATAAATAATTGTTTCGAACACATTGGTGAGTTAATATGTAAAGCTTTTTCTGTTCTTCGCAAATTTCTTAGAATAATTTAAAAATAATTGTCATTTTCACATCGCTGCTGAGGAGTTTTTTTCGTTCCGCAGAATATTACTGTCATGGTTCAAACACTTCAATCCAAATGGACCTGCATGATCAAAACAATAATCTTCTAAATTACATAACTGCGGTCGCTAATTTCCATTTAAAACAGCCAAGAAACCATTTACAAAGCAAGTTAAAGCAGAAAAAAGCTAAAATAATTTTTTTCTTCAAAAGCTACGATATTATAAATTTTATATACCCAATGATGCAAATGAAATATTCGACACTTATTGAAATAAAGTGTAAAATCGTTGCCAATCACCAAGTCACTCTTGTGTATTTTCAATCATCGCCACTCACTGCAAAACTCTTATCGACCAAAGTATAGTTATAGACAAATGTTATTGTTGTGGATCCAGCACAAGTAGTATTTTATGGTGCGGAATGAAGTTACAAGGTTTTCAATATTTTATGTCGCACACAAGCTTTTATTTAGGCTTACATATATGTATATATGCATGCTTTTGCGATTTCTATGAAATATGTTTTAATTTTGCTCGTTACTCATACGCCACATCGGGAGCTGCTCGTGAAGAATTGCACTAGTTTGATTTGTTATATTAGCTAAACCGGATTATGCATATGTAAAGGTGTTGAGAACAACAATGAATTACTAAGAGAGAACACATTGGTCCTATGATGCTTTGTGCTGCATGAGAAGATTTTTTTTTTTTTTTTTCAATATTTCTTTATTTATTAAGCCTAACAACAAGTTATAAAATCTTAAATCTATTTAAAACTAGACAAGCTCAACCAAGTGATTGAGCTGTATTGGTGAAACGTTGCTCTTTAGTACGCAGGCATATCCCTTCTTTTTAGGCGTGATTGATTACAGGATTGTATTAAAGCATTAGCCAATGGGTTTGGGTGATCACGGAGTTTAGATAAATATTTCAATCTGCTGTCCTCTACTTCTTTCTTTACCATAGGGATACCAAGATCTTTATGGATATTTTCATTGCGCATGTACCATGGTGAGCACGTGATTGATCTAAGCATTTTCGATTGGAACCTTTGTATTATATCGATATTAGTTGCACAGGTCGTACCACACAGTTGAATGCCGTACATCCAAATCGGCTTTATGACCACATTGTATGAAAGCACTTTGTTGTCTAGGCTAAGTTTAGAGTTTTTATTTAAAAGCCAATTTAAATTTGCAGCTATATATTGTTCATTTTGCACTATAATATTGTTCATTTTTACTGACTGGCACATTTTTGGTCTTAGGGAAAATGTAACATGCTTGCACTTTTGTTCATTTACATTTATACGCCAGTTTGCTAGCCATTCTACGATAGAACTTAAGTGCTTCGCTAATATTCTTGATGCTATAATGGAGCATTTGTTACGACTCACTAAAGCTGTGTCATTCGCAAAAGTTGATGTTAAAACATTATTAGCAGTTGGAAGATCAGCTGTATATATGATGTAAAGAGTTGGGCCTAAAACACTGCCCTGTGGTACTCCAGCCCTTATTGAACGTTCATCAGATATAAAATCACCTACTTTTACAGCAAATTTTCTATTTTTTAAATAGGACTCCAGGGTTTTATGCAATTGGAAAGGTAAACTTTTTTTAATCTTATACAAAAGTCCTTCATGCCACACTTTATCAAACGCCTGAGCCACATCTAGAAATATAGCAGTACAGTACTCTCTATGCTCGAATGCCTTCCTAATTTCGTTAGTTATTCTATTTACTTGCTATTGCTATTTACTGAAAGTGTTCGATGCAGTACCCGCCGGAGGAAGCCGAGGAAGGGGAAGGCCTCCACTCCGTTGGAGGGACCAGGTGGAGAGCGAACTGGTTAAACTTGGGATCTCCAACTGGCGCCGAACTGCGAAGGAGAGAGAGAGGTGGCGCACTATCGTCGATTCGGCTATAACCGGCTAAACGGTTGCAACGCCAATCACACACACACAGTGCCATGTTTTGCACGAAAACCGAATTGGTGCGTTGGTATTACATTATTTTCATGAAGGAAAGGAGACATCTTTGATAGTAACACTTTTTCAAATATTTTAGAAAGACAGGGTAGAAGACTGATTGGTCTGTATGAAGACGGCTGTGTCAGGTCTTTCCCCGGTTTATCTATCATGATTATCTGCGACTTTTTCCATGAAATAGGATAGTATCCGAAACTAAAAATTGCATTAAAGAGCAAGGAGAGCACTGTTAAAGCAATATTTGGTAACTCAATTAGCATTTTTGGAGTAATATTATCGTGGCCTAACGATTTTTTTGGATTAAGCTCAACAACAACAATTTCAGTAGTTGAAGTCTTAATAGACCCAAGCGACTCGTTTGTGGTATTGTGCATGATTGGCAACTTAAAATTGTTCTTTGGGCAATTTGATTGAAATACCTTTTCTAGGTGATTTGCAAAACAATTTGCCTTATCTTCGTTAAGTTAACTTAATAACCATATTTATTTAGCGCTCAACGTGTTAGCAACACATCTATTGTTGCTTGGCATGGATCTTGTACAGTGAGAACAGGTATGGTGAGTAAAATCGAGACAGAGTTCCTTAAAATTTATTGTCAAGACAGACCAGCACACATGCCAAAGGAACTCCCACTCAAACGTGAAAAAGGTAGGCATAATGGCGACGACAAACAGGCGACATAATCCATCGCAACTGCAAAACTGGGTATTCGTATTTCCTCTTGTGTACATAATAAACAATTTCTTTGTGGGAATGGACGTTTGCAGGTGGCATATTAATTTAATATGTAATCATCTTAATGATGCATGCAACACCTCTGTTATGCTCTGCAGACATTTAAATCACCTTTGATGGCGTTCGGAGTTGATTTTCTGGTTCAAATGTTTCGACACCTAAAAGTGTGCTTACAAATAAATTATGTTTTCTTTGCACTTTGGGTGACTTTTGTGCCCTGACGCTTGAATATAGACATTTCATGTTATGTATATGGGCGAAGTATGTTTGTGGTGGTAATATTTGGCTTTTATATTGTTTGCTTTGTATGTTGTTCGTTTGTTGTTGGTTGTTGGCTATTGATAGTGTTGACATTTGAAATTTTACAACGTATGTGTGTAAGTGTATGCAAATACATTATATTCATGTAAATTGTATGTATATATGTTTGAACCAATTTGAATTAGTTTCATTCGCATTCCTGTCATCTCCATGATTTTGGATAATGAAACCCTGTGAAAATATTGATATCAGCCAAACACATACACTCAGCAGCATTCCAGACATATTTTTGCTTAGAAATGACGATACTTCAGTAAATATAAATAGGCAATTGAACTTTCCCCTTGGAATTCTACGCAGGTGTCTAAATACTTCAAAGCCGGTATGCCAGGGCACTTAAAGGCATGTGTCGAAAAGGAATGTAGATATACATATATATACATATATTTTAATACACATATTCAGCTTGGCAAACGCTTTACCAAATGAACTTGCCTGGTTTTCGACTCTTTGTCTAGCTTGTCAATTTGGACACACCTTTATCGCCTTTATATTTTTCTTTGTATTTCAATTAGGTTATGCATATCATCTCTTATAAAAATGCAAATATAAATACGTCGTTTTAAAGATTTCGGAATTATTTTTGTTTGCATGCTAAATTTTATTGTCTGACTGAGGATCAAATTATTTCTAGAATGTTCAAATACAGAGGTAGTCAAAATTATTTACACATCGGACGTTTTTTTGCAAGATTCACACAAAAAGCTTTCGCTTGTTGTTGTTGTCGCAGGGTAACAAAATGCTATGTTGTTGTAAACCTTGTTCTATTCCTGAGCGAATGCTTTAGAATAGGAATTTACACTGAACATTAAAATTTTAAAGTTATCATTAAATAAGAACAGGATAATAGAGTTTATGTTGTGTGTAAATACTTTTGACTACTGCGAGTTTTCAGTTCATTTGCTTATATCTCCGCCATATTTCTAGCTATTCTAGCCAAACTGACTTCATTCGCTCGGGAATAGATCAAGGTTTACAACAACACAGCATTTTGTTACCCTGCGACAACAACAACAACAAGCGAAAGCTTTTTCTGGGAAACATGTAAAAAAACGTCCGATGTGTAAATAATTTTGACTACCTCTGTATATTTGTCGCTGTCAAGAGGCCAGTGATATAAAAATGCAAATAAAGTGTGAATAACAGAGTGAAGAATGTGTATTAGTTCAAAGGGGCCAATGCTTCGAATATATCATCTAAGACAATATACATACATAACAAAACTAACTTATTTTAACATTCAAAATTTTAAGAATTCTTCAGCAACGTACTCATATGAAATGCAGACTTAAAATGCTTCACCGCAAAAGGCATTGTCAATTTCTAACTTCATTCAAACTTTTATGAAATTTCTCTCATTTACTGTCAAAACTCATTTACTCATTCACATTATTTTCCACAATTTCTTGCATTTTGTTCCACTTTGCTTTTGTGATATTTTTCGGTCATTTTCGATATGCCTTTGCAGTGTATGAAACCTTAACCGAATTTTTCCTCGACGTTTTCACACACTTACCTAAATGTAACATGCTTGCACTTCTGTTCGTTTACATTTATACGCCAGTTTGCTAGCCATTCTTCGACAAAAATCAAATGCGCTCCTAATACTTTTGATGTTATAATTGGGCATTTGTTTCGGCTCACTAAAGCTGTGTCATCCGCAAAAGTTGATGTCAAAACATTATTAGCAGTTGGAAGATCAGCTGTATATATGATGTATAGAGTTGGGCCTAAAACACTGCCCTGTGGTACTCCAGCCCTTATTGAACGTTCATTAGATATAAAATCACCTACTTTTACAGCAAATTTTCTATTTTTTAAATAGGACTCCAAGGTTTTATGCAAATGGAAAGGTAAAATTTTTTTAATCTTATACAAAAGTCCTTCATGCCACACTTTATCAAACGCCTGAGCCACATCTAGAAATATAGCAGAACAGTACTCTCTATGTTCGAATGCCTTCCTAATTTCGTTAGTTATTATATTTACTTGCTCTACAGTGCCATGTTGTGCACGAAAACCGAATTGGTGCGTTGGTATTACCCTATTTTCATGAAGGAAAGGAGACATCTTTGATAGTAACACTTTTTCAAATATTTTAGAAAGACAGGGTAGAAGACTGATTGGTCTGTATGAAGACGGCTGTGTCAGGTCTTTCCCCGGTTTATCTATCATGATTATCTGCGACTTTTTCCATGAAATAGGATAGTATCCGAAACTAAAAATTGCATTAAAGAGCAAGGAGAGCACTGTTAAAGCAATATTTGGTAACTCAATTAGCATTTTTTAGTAATATTATCGTGGCCTGACGATTTTTTTGGATTAATCTCTTTTATGATACTAACAATTTCAGTAGTTGAAGTCTTAATAGACCCAAGCGACTCGTTTGTGGTATTGTGGATGATTGGCAACTTAAAATTGTTCTTTGGGCAATTTGATTGAACAATTTGCCTTATCTTCGTCACTTCGTGCCCAATTACCATTTGACTGTCTTATAGGCATGTTGGAATCTACCGGTGGCTTAAAAGACTTTTGGGCTTTCCAAAGAGAGTTTTGCTTGGTTGAATTTGGACACAGTTTCTTTATATAATCTTCAGTGCTGTATTCTTCCTCGCGTTTAAGCGCTCTTTTTAATTTACGTACAGCAGATTTTAGTTGAAACTGAGTAGAAGGAGAGCGATGTATCTGCCATTCGCGTCTAGCTCGCCTTTTTTCGTTCACAAGCCGTCCTTTCGGATTAATCTTCACCTGCTAGAAATCTTGGACCTAGCGTTCCAAAAAAGTCTTTAAATTCGCAATCTGTAATTTTAAAGCGAGGTGGACAATATATAGCAGTTAGATTGAGGTCAGAACCCCGATTTTTCAAAGATATTGTTGTAGCTTGTAACTGGGCTGTAGCATGCGGTTCTAAAGCGTGGTGGCTTAACCGATTTCTAACCAATACTGATGTTCCACCGTGCGTCTTTCCATCTGGATGATTTGTAGCATGAAGTCTATATCCCGGTATAAAGAAATTGTTCTTATTTGTTAAATGAGTTTCTGATAGCAGCATAACATCTATGCTTTTTTCAGTCAGAAATCGTATTACCTCCAGTTTGTGTTGGTTTATACCATTGGCATTCCATATACAAATATTTAGTATACTCATTTTTTAGATAATAAGGTCTGTAGCATTTGGTTTTGTGATTTGTGTCATACATTGAGTAAGGTTTAGGATCATATTTTCAATACCTCCACTTGGTGGATTTTGCGGTTGTTGCATTTGCACAGCGTTGCCTTTTACCACATTTGCATAGCTTCCCTGGACAAGGATATCCTTAGAATTACCAGGTTTCGAGCTCTGGTCTGTAATTTCTATATTTTCGTTACGAGGGATATTCATCATTTGGTTACGACGAGCTTGAATTCCCAGCGATAATTTTGATTTCAAGTCTTTATATACAGGACAGCCTCTGTGCATGAGAAGATAACTGTAAAAGTTTGCCACTTTCTTGTTGGAATATGTGGCAATTAAATTAGAATGCAAACATATTTATTAGTATAAACTACCAATTTTCATGAGTTACAGGACAACTAGCAAGTAGTGCCATATAATCAAAAAGTATAACAGTATGCAAAAATGTTGGCTTGTGCAGCTAAAATTATTTCATATCCGGTATTTAAAGTATTCAGGTAAAGTAAGTAGGTGTGTGTACAACTGACCACATTTGTCATTTATTTTGACTTTGATTAAGTTTCACTGCAGCCAACACAGGCTTACCCAGTGCATAGAAAGTTCTGCAGCACTAGAACTAATACTCTGGCGGGAACTTACTGACTTTCTTATACTCGAACGTTGCCTTAAATCTGAGCACACTTCTTGTGATACTTGCATTTGTCAGTGTCCAAAAATCTGTGCTGACAACACATGTACTCAATTATTTCACAAACTCGGTGTTCGTATGTGATGTAGGTCGGTATGTAAGCGCATATGAATATGTTCTGCATTCATATCTCTTGGCAAAAGTTCCAATTCTTGTTGAATTTGAAAAGTTTTTGATTTGTCGCAGACACAGGTGATAAGGAAGTTAGTGATTTTTAGCGTTAACAGTCACTACTTTCTACTCACTTTGGTGAATAATAATAATATGACTATATTATTATACATATATGTAACTATATACCATTTACTGCAGTACTTGAATAGTAGTTATGAATACATACCAAGTTTTGCTTAGGCTCTATACTATTATTCTTGCTTGAGAAGGTCAGGTGCGTGAATAATTAAACAACACAATTACTTTTGTCCATTAATAAAAGAAACAACTTATTTATTAAGTGGATTTTCCATATTCTCAGCGAATTTCGAGGGTCCTTTGTCATGAATTGTAATTAAAAGAAAAGGTAAAGCAGGCTGAGTAAAAGGACAAACTAAATAAAATGAAATGCCAAACCACTTAATTTCATTCAAAACTTAATACATACTAACCGAAAGAGCGAAAACGCTAAAAAACCCGCAAATATGTGTAACAAAATGTACTCGGTACGTACCCAAGCTGAGCTTAATAGCAAACGGACAAACAATGCAAATACAAACTGTAGAGACACAAAAAACAACAGTGTGATGGTGTTTATGTGAGGACTATAAATCTTGTACTTGAAACAAAATTCTGACAGTATTCCTCACTTTACAATGAAGTGTTGAAAAGCATTGAAAAGGGTTTTTTGTATAAAAAGGACGCTAAAAGGGTATCAGAATGACTAATCTTGAATTGAGTAAGAGTCAGACTGTATTGTTTTAAAATCGTGAAGAAAAATATTGCAAGTGCTTGAATGTATGTGTGTATTCTCTTCTCTTCATGCATATTTATTTTAAATATCAAAATAAAACACCCATCTAAAATGTATAGACCTCAGCATAAGCGCTTGGTTAGTTTGGTTGACAGCAAAAAAAGTGGAAGACGAATCTAGCTTTCTTTGGGTTTATCCCTCTCTTTTTTCAAATTTAATATATATCCACAGTCCTTATGTGGCCCCTAACAAATTCAAGTGAAAGTTAAAAAGGGTAAAAACTGTTTGCCGTGGCGTATGAGTGACAGTTTGAGGACACAGCAAACAGCAAGAATTTGGTTTTTTGTACTGTAACAAAATAGGTCATACGCTTTGGTGAATGCGCGTTGTTTAAGTTTATTGGCCATTTCCGCCGACAATGACGTATACATAAATATACTTATTCATACTCTCAACCTCGGATTATTTGTAAAATAACATATTTAATTTGATTTATTGCATTTATTTTCGGCCCAAAACATTTTTTGACGGTGAATAAATATATTGATCTATGTGATATAGGAAAATTAATAACATTTATTATCACAGTTATAAACATTGTTTAGTATGCTTTTACTTCACCAAACAGTTTTTGAAGAACATACATACATACTTTCTCGTATATACAACAAATATGTATTTTTATGTTCTGTTAAATATGAAATGATAAAATATGGCAGCCTGTATATAAAACTTGAAATGAACATGTTGCATTGTTTCTTAAATTTTGCTCTTCTGCTAAAATATTATAAAAAGTTTTAACAAACATTTTGGAAGGATAGAATGCATGCTTGCTTATACCGTTTTGCTTTGATATGTATTTTCTACTAATTTTTGTTTAATTCCATTTTAATATTGACTTTTGTTAACCTCGATTTTAATGTGATCGTTGACTGCATCGACCAACAGAGTGGGACCGAAAAGCCATGCTGTAATTCACTTCGTTGTGATAAGACTGTGGTGAGCAGTATCAGAAATTGCAGAAGCATTAGTATCATAGAATCCATGGTTAACGAACAAGGACCGCGAGTTGCTTCAGTGATTCCAATTAAAACTTAAGCCCTCTCTTTGTGATTGTGATGAATTAGTTAATTTTGTTGTTGTTGTATGCATGGTCATCCACCATGATAAAAGTTCTATATTTTATCAACCGGAGATAAGTTTCACAAATTATCTATACTACTATTATAAAGAGGAAGGATTTGTATGTATGTAATGAATAAACTCAAAAACTACAGTGCTGATTTCAAAACTCCTTTTACCATTCGAAAGATACATTCACTTCAAGTAACATAGGCTATATTTATTGCTAGAATCTCAACTTTCTGTAAATAGTTCCCAGTTGAGTGTATCAAAAAGATTCCGTGATGGAGAATCTTAATCTGAAACTGAAAATCGTCTTGCAAATCATTCTCTTCGCATCGCAATTGCGTGGCAGAGAGTCGAGCAGTGAGCGCTACGCTACGAGTACGGAGCTTATGCAGCGGCTTGAAGAAAAAAGAATATTAGAAATATACAAGCTCGAACTAGGCCGCCGAACTATAAGAGTCCAACGCCTTCGTAATCAGAGAGAGAGACATCGGACACCAAAGAGGTCGTAATCAAGTTTTAGCTCATTGCAAATAAAATATAATTTCATGTTCGAATTTTCCTCATATTACTTTTTTAAATGTACCCACTCAAGAAACGGGAAAGTACATACATATGTATACAAGTACTGTGAAACTTCTCTAATTCGAATAACCATAATTCACAAAAAAATTTCGAGTTAGAGAGACTTCGAGTTATAGAATTTTCATTAAAACATATAAATTTTCAAAAAGCTGTAAAATATAGATTTAAACACTGTTTTATTTATTGACTTCGCATAAAGTTTTATGTAAATGCGTTAAAATATATTTTTTGTAATTTTGTTTGTTGCATTTTGCTATTGTTTGGCTCTTGACGTCTATATCTTATGCTTTTGTCAGATTATTTATGCAATCTATAACTGCAATATTATATTTTTTGTTCGCCTCCGTAGGATATAGAGGAACTCTTTTAAAATTCTGCCTCGATAGTAAAATTTTAAATTTTGTATTATGCCCTGACCAAAAAGTTCGATTTATGGAAGGAAATTTGTATGAAAGTTGCCTTCTATTGCCAATTCAAGTGTTCGAGTTATGAAAGTTCCACTGTATGTAAAAAATTAGAACTTTTGAAATGTTTGTTTAAACCTTTGCGAAACCGGAGCGTTCTGATCGTGTAAAAAACTCTCTAATATAAATTAATATACCTCAGTTTTATATCTGTACATCTATAGTTTTTCTTAAAAATTTGTATGCATTTATTTATATGTAAATCATATTCAATCAAATATTTGTTAAACGTGAGTATTTAATAAAAGTCACTCATACGCACCGGCGAACAGACGTACACAATGTAGCTAGAATCACATGTAAATGCCTATAATACTTGTATTTATTTGTATGTGTAACTCATCTTGTTGGCTGCTAAGTCTAATCTGATTTGTTACATTCATCGCTTGCGGATAAGGGAACATAAAATGATCAGATGTTGAAAAGGTTCCACTTATGTTTAAATATTCTCAGATATAAGCAATATAAGGAATGACTTGCGTGTGCCATGGCTCTGTGTTTGCATTGTGCATTTCAATTTTGACAAATTCTCTGTGATACACAACATCGAGGTGACACATACAAGTATAATTGAAAAGGTTCGTATGTGAAATGTTGTCCATACTGAAACAGAATTTCAAATAGCCAACGCTTTGGACTACATTGCGTAATCACTTATTCATAACGCATGAAAGTTTCATGTTACAGTCCCAATTAAATTGCTTTCAACTCTCGCGGTGGCACCTCAAAGCAAATTAAGTATTTGTGAACTCAAGTTTTAGCCATATTCGTACCTTTACAAAAGCAAATGTGCGCGAATTCAAACAGCTGTTGTCTAACTAACGATAGAAATGTACTATATGGGTGCGCTGTATGAGACTCAGGAAGAACTTGTTAGACCTGCTTAATTAGTTGCTTTAGTGTTGACATTCAATTACTGCTGAATTAGCAATCAAACCCATAGCGGAGTCAAAAGCGACTAAAACATGCGAAACAATGCGTTAGAATGTCGCTATATATTGTATGTACATATGTGTGTGAGTTGCATGTTTAAATGAAATTTCTAAGCACAAACATTTTTTGTTCTCTTACGTATAACACAGCTCTTTATGTATATATGTATGTACATTGTCCGCTAAAATTTAGTTTGGTCATGTCAACTTGAACATTCGAAGTAGGCAATTTACTACTTTTACTAATTTTTCATGAAAAGATATGTTGAAAAACGGAGCAGTATTGTTTAAATAATAGATATTAGACTATTGGAAAAAAAACAACATTAAAAAATATCCTCACAAAATAATAGAGAATTGCTCAAAATAAAGTGCGCGGTATATCGTACACAGTGAGGAAACTAAAATAATAAATAATTAATTAAATGATATTGTTCTGCAAATTAATTGAGCTCACGCTCTCTCAGCATTAGCGTATTGCTAATAGTAACTAAGTTTTTCAACTTCGACAAAGAAGGGTATTAAGGAGACATTCAAAGTATTCTAATTAGCTTCAGTTCATTTATTCATTACTAGTTAATAGTAGTAGTTTGGAGGATGGGATCATGTGTAGAAGTTCACGCAAGTGAGGAAAGTTTTTGATTGTCATTCACTTGGGAGTGGCCAGAAACGATTCTTCTCCACATGGTTCAAGCAGCTCACGACTTCCGGTTTTAGACCAAGTATCCTCTGGGTAGCCAACAGACATCCATTTGAAGGCGAGCTAAAGTGAGAAGGCGAAGCCCGCTTAAGCGGTTGTGCGTAGGGCTTGGGACCCACCACATAAAAACGAAGTACCAATGAAAAGTCTACGAAAGCCTCGGATGAGACACCCCCCTTTTGATGACGACCCCTGCAAACGTTTTAAGGATAATGATATAAGGGCATGCACCTGGAATGTCCGGACCCTTAATTGGGAAGGTGCCTCTGCCCAGCTGGTTGGTTCTTGCCACAATCCGCATCAAAGCGAGGTTCTTCAACATATCGCTGATTTGCGCCCACGCCCCAACGGAAGAGAAGGACGATGTGACCAAGAATGCTTTCTATGAGCGCCTAGACCGCACCTATGAGCGCTGCCCCCGCCACGATGTAAAAGTCGTGCTTGGCGATTTTAACGCCAGGGTGGGTAAAAAAGGTGTCTTTGGCACAACAGTCGGAAAATTCAGCCTCCATGACGAAACATCGCCAAGAGGCTGATCGACTTCGCTGGGGCCCGAAATCTGGTCGTCTGTAGTACCAGATTTCAGCATAAGAAAATACATCAAGCTATTTGGCTGTCTCCTGATCGAAACACGCGGAACCAAATCGATCAAGTTGTGATAGACGGAAGACATGTCTCCTGTGTTTTAGACGTGCGTACGCTCCGAGGACCAAATATAGACTCAGACGATTATCTGGTCGCAGCGAAGATACGCACTCGCCTCTGTGCAGCAAAGAACGCCCGTCAACAAACACAAGGAAGCTTCGATGTCGAAAAGCTGCAATCGCAACAGACAGCCACGAAATACTCTACACGACTTTAGCATCTTGGTATAAGGGAACTGTGGAACGGCATCTCAAACTCACTGCGTACCGCTGCAGCCGCTTTTAAAACCATAAGAACTGCTGCAGAGGCGTACATAAGCGATTACAGTATAGAGTTTGAACCTATTTGCTCCCAAGGACGTCTTGAAACAACGTTGAATAGCGCAAAACCAGAAGCTGACAAAATGTTCTCATGAGTTAGTACCGGTAGTTGAAAGCATGTAGTTGGCGTTGTTGGCTTTTCGAATTGTCGTTTGATGCTGGCTCTCGCAGCATGGTTAGTACTGACCTCAAATTGCACTTTGCTTTCCGTCCTTTTTACTATTTGTTCATCAGTTATACATAGCTTTTGCACTGCTGTATGTGTGTATATATTTAGATGTATGTATGTTTGTCGTTAGAAAATAATTTAGTGGTTAGTACTGTCGGGAATGCTGCAAATTTTGCAAATTCTTCGAATACTTAACATAAGTGGTTGCCTTTGTAATTCCATGGATTCCTCATAGTGCAGAATATTTCAAAGACAACTCTTTGGTTTCTATCTTCATCATTGTTGTTCAACATTAAAATCTCTACTCAAGTCTATATGTTTCCATCTATACGAATATATTTATATGCTTGATGAGATATTACAATTTTTGATATAACATATGAGAACCTGAAACTCAATTTACGGAACCTTAATGTGTTAGTTTTGAGAACAAAAGATTTTAGATGTGTTATGAGGACTATAGCAAATAAGCAAATTATTGTTAGTTAAATGCGGAACTAAAGAAACTCATCGCTAAGTCTCCTATCCGACATTCTAAATAAGTTGAAATAATTTTAAACAAAGTTTACTCAAAAGAACAATAAACTTTAACCGAATTTGAAGCTCACAGTGCAAATTATATTTAACTAACGGCAAATACAATAAAAATGAAATAAAATTCTCTTTGATTGCAGTACGATGAGAAAAGTGACATTAAATTGCCTCATCAGTGGTTGCATGGAGATGCGATTGGATACCAGCAGATTTAGCAGCGAAATGCATTTGAATATTTTTTAATGCAAATGCACTTTGTGTCTTCTTATTGCGGACACATATTTTTAGGCATTGAAGCCTTAAACGTCCTTTCGATAGATATTAAAGCGTTTATTACAACATGTCGTATGAGTAAAAGTAAAATTTATCATTGAAATTGGTGCGTTCAGTTTTTTGTACTTAAATTACTTAATACCATCACTATTTTTTCCCTCCACCTGTGATTCATTAAGAACAAACTATCTTATAATAAACAGCCGAAAATACGTTTCATCGCTTCTCAACATATGGGCCTTCATATAATAATGTTAAATACTTGATTTCTTCCTGGGTGATATAAATAGAAATAATAACAAGTAAGGAAAGGGTAAGTTTGGGTGCAACCGAGCATTATGTACTCTCGCAATTTATTGATGTAATTGTATTAAGATAACACACAATTTAACCCATATACTCGGCATAAAGTCTAACTTGCCTCTGGCGTTATTTCTCAATACTTGTAAGTATACTTGTTGTATACTTGTAAATATTGTTACAGCTGGGCGATGTGTTGCATAATTAACATTAATAAATATATTCAATAGAAATTTCCTCAGTTACGTTCAGTGTTTTTGGCGAGATAACTATATTATATGGAATTCTCTTACAAATGAAATGTTTCCTTAAAGGCATTTTAATTATTAAATTCCAGCATTCCAGATTTCTTCGCTCAGATGAATTTAAAATTTAAAACATTAATATTGTTTGTTTATAGAATACACAAAGACAGATATTTGTGACAGAGAAAAGAAATCTTACCTGTGACATTCGCTTGCCACTCTCCAACTCCAGATAATCCTCTTCGGCGCTGTCATCCTCTGCGCCACTACTCAACGCCCCTGCGTCACCGCGACCACTTCCTCCACACCTGTCAGCACCCCTACCTGTCGACACACCGGCGATCTCCGGCTCAGTACAGGTCTCTCGTGACAGCTCGAAAGCAACGTCGACGTCGCTCCACCTCATCCACTAAACCAATGGCATCCTCCTCATCGCTTACATCCATTGAAATGCGGCGCGGCACCTCCGCCATCAGCTCACCAACATGATTGGCGATTAAACGCTTGCGAAACGTGGCGAAAAGAGACTTGTACCATCTTCATCAATTGTCGCCGTGGCATGGGCGATGTGATGTTGGCTGCTGTTGTGTGGCTGCATTCTATGCAATGCCGGTGCGGTGGCATGAGTATGAAATGGCGGCGCGCTGGCGGTGGAAGCTTCGCTTGTTAAATTTGCCTCAGCGCCATGGCTGCTGCTGAGATTATGTGATTCATAGTTAATGTTAATGTGGAGCTCGCAGATGAGTGTAGGGGCAGCACATTGTGGCCGGTGCTGTTTTGTAGAATGAATGAAATGGGAGAAAGAGAGCAAAAGTATGGGAAGTAATTAGAAAATTTTGTTATTGATTCTAATCATAGTTGGACTTTTTAGATGTTTCAAATCAAATGCCTAAATGTAGACAACAATTGTTATTTATAAAATATAAATAAAGCATATTTAAAGGCGTATTTGCTATGGCCTCAACATTTACTTACTTGTAACCATATTTTGGTGATTCACTCTCATTGCGACATCTCGAGGCAGACATAATCATATTCGCCCGTACTCCACGGCTTGCGGCCATCATGTACGTCCACATGATGATGAATCATGACATTCGGAAACGCGCAAATGGACCTGACCAAATTTTGTTTTTGCTTCCTTGTGTGTTTGCTTGAAGGTACTCATATTTTATTTATTTTTGTTTTTCGTTATCTATTTATAGGCGCCGGCACTTTAATGGCTCATTAAACCATGTCAATTACCGCAATTAGCGCTGAAAATAAATGGAAAGGAAAAACGGTTAATTCACACACATGGTTTTTAAAAATGTTAATATATCTATGTATTTATGTATGTATAGTGTATATATGTAAGACTACCAGCAGGGCATTGTATTATTTCGCAACTTAATTATGCGCAATGTCATCATGGTTTAATCACCTATACAGCTACTTAGGCGCTGACATAAAATTTTGTGCTTGTTGCGCAATATTATTCAAGTTCATTGCTTAGGGTAAAGAAACGTCATTAGCAGTTGAGAAAGTCAACACCCCTATGACAAGAGATATGTGAAAAAATTTAGACGCTGAGCTTTCCACTTTCGAATAATACTTTCAATTTTAATATTTATCATTCAGCGAGAAGATATCGGGTAGATAGTATCGAATTACAAGTAATAGAGCCTAACTCATCTTATGATTTTATCATTCCTTTTACTTTCTTAATTTTCCTTTAAAATTCGGTACTTTAAAACATACTCATATATTTGTAAGTAAAATAGTATAAAATAATCGCATGTAAATACTCGAGTTAATGAAATAATCTAATAATCTAATAACTCATTTACAAATTCAAACATAAATACATATACATACAAATATGTTGATTGCTAGACAGCTTTATCGACGTGTAGGCAATTCTACTTCATCCACAACTCAATAATTTGCCTCAACGGAAATACAATACTCATATACGTAATAAATATATATACATACAAACTCTTCGTGTTTGCAACTGAGACAGAGTTGTCAAAAACAAGTTCACATGTGATGACAGTAGCAGCAATTAGAAAGAGTTAAACACATCTAAATCTTATTAAATTTAATTTATTGTATATCTATGTGAATATATCATTCTATACGGGAATTAGAAGAGATCCTTCCTAATCACTGTCAACCATTATAATGATTAATTCGAAAACAATTATCTGGAAAGAGCTGAATGATCATTCGAAAGAACATTCTTTGGCATTTATTTTTTAAAGATTCTTTTCAAAATGTTGGCCGCGGCTACGTATCAGATGGTCCATCCTATAACTCCAAATTTCGATGACTCGTTCGAGCATTTCGACTAGTAACTGGCGAATGACACCGGTGATATTTTGCTCCAAGGCCTAAATCGCAGCGGGATTGCCCGAATAGACTTTAGGGTTAGGAAAAAGTCTAACGGTGTGATATCACACGATCTTGTTGGCCAATCGATCGACCCAAAACATGAAATTATCTGCTCACCGAAGTGTTCTCTCAATAAAACCGTTGATTGATGCGATGGGTGGGAAGTGGCGCGGTCTTGTTAAAACCAAATGTAGCCAAGATCCCGAACTTCAATTTCAGGCATCAAATAGTCAGTTATCATGGCGCGATAACGGCACCATTGACGGTTACGTTCTCACCGGCATAATTTTTGAAGAAATATGAACCGCTGATTCCTTCGGCCATAAATCACACGCATTGGTTAAAATGCCAGCTCTTGAATCTGTCCAGAAATGGGCTGATCTTTAAACAGAATTTGGCTCGAAACAACAGACCTTCTTGGAACTTTTCAAAAGCCGGTATAGTGAAGCGATGCCGCTATGAAGGTCGAGCGGCTTCAGTTCTGGCACAAGCTGGATTTTGTACGCATTCTATTTAACATCTCGACGTATAATGCGCCAAGTCGTTCGACACATCAGTCCGAGTTGCTGCAAACGACATCTGCTTTATTTATTCACTGCGTGCTTGACATGGTTTATTCGGCTGAATATTATCCAATAATGTATGCTGGGACTCAAGATGGATGATGGTGTTGCGAATAATATGCTATAAATAATAAATAAATCTCAGATATGTCCTTTTTTTTTTAAGCACAAAACCAGCAAATAAACTTACAACAAGAATACTTTGAATTATATATTATGTACCAAAAAAAAGAGCTTGAAATTCTAAAAATGAGGAATGCGACTGAATTAGAAATGTTCGACAATAAAAGTAAAAAGCAAATTAGACGTATACTTCTTCGAAAGGAACATATGAATCTGGTTGGTGCCAAAATGTCGCGACGTCGCTGAGATATCGCCGTTGCAACGCCACAAGTGCAGTGGCAACGATGCAAAAATATAAATGAGAAAATAGAAAGAATAATTGAATAACTATTCACTGCAGCGAACCCAGAGGCAAATAGAGGCATGAGGTTAGCTCCTCTCCCATGTTGCAGTGAAAGTGAAAAGTTTGATTTAGGGAAATCGAGAGCAGTTGGAGTTGAGGGCATTGAAGAGTTGTTGTCCATAAATTGGATTGTGGTGTTGGTAGTTGAGTGGAATTTCATAAAAGCGAAATATACACTTTGTGTTCAATTTTGTTTTTGTGTTAAATTTAATTTAATCAAAAAAGAGCATAATGTCACTGTTGCCACTTCTTATAGATTGCAAAATGTTGGTTGATTTATTATTTCCATTCCTCGTTAAATAATTCCATAACTGCAATTCACGACGCTCAAATTTTTCCTTAAATAAATTTCACAATCATTCTCACATGCTTTCTTTGCCATCCCACAACTGACTGCCACTTGAAACACCCGCGCGAGACTCTCAACAAAATTCGCCTTGATTTCCTGGCAAAGGAGCACTCGAAAAGTCAGGTTTAATAAAGCAACATTCGCAGGCACTATGCACCACTCAGCGATACAGTGAAGAGATCATGCGAGTGGAATGTGTTTGCAATGGTACACCAGACTCTCACATAAAATAATAAAATAATATTGTGTCTGTGTTATTGTTTTGCACGTGAGTGTATATGCGTTGGTGATTTGGCGTAGCACCGAAGCACATGAAATATTCGATAAAGTCGTTTTCAATAAATTGTATTTGCTACATTCAACTTACTCGACGCGTTTTGAGATGAAAAAACTTATTTCTCCATGCATGTGCCAATAATAAACATCTGAAAAATGTAAGAATGAAGGTTTAGTGGAAGAGTCAAAGATTTTGTTCATAGCACACCTTCAGGCGCACAGTAATGTTGTGAGAAACAATGGCAAACGCAGGCATTCCTTTTAACTGGCTGAAACGTCAATTATGATTACAGATTATCGAATTCGATTAATGTCTAAACTTTGCCGACTGCCTGATATAAAAATGAATTAAAATTATATAAAGACAGATTGATAATATAAAAAGCAGCAATATATTTCTAAAGTTTTCGGAAGTAAAGTTTATAAAAAGCATTTGTGGCATAAAAATCGTTATTTTTCATTGGAAATTAGTTCAGCGAAAACATTTGCATAAGGTTTCAAAAATTCCTAACCTAATTACCAATACGACATTGGTTTTATCAGTACGTTGTTAGACGTCATACATATATCGTTGGATATGTTTTCCCAACAAAACAGATTTACGCTTTTGGCATTTACTGATATTTCAAACACCAGTATCACTAAATAAGTATGTGACGAATTCCTCGCGAATTTGAATCGAAAGCAAAGGCGAGTAAGGAAGAAACAAAAATGATGTGAAAGTAGCATGTGGGTGACGTTGATTGAGAGGAAGGTCATTCTAGATTTTTTTTAACGTCGTGAGAGATGCTAAATTATGTACACAGAAAAGAAATGTGATTTCATTCTCGTTTGAACACCATTTTCTCAACTGAATTCTTTTTGAATGAAAGCGATAAACTTTTATGCTTTTGTAAACTATTTTCTCGTTGAACTTGTTTGAAGAACATAAAAGATAATATATATATTTTTATTTTTAAACTAGAATGATGATTTGTTTTTATTGAATGCTTTCTAGTTCTATTCGGCAGGTGCATAACCAACATTTTTACTAACACCGAACATTCTACTGGGATATATTGATATTTTGAAGCTTATCTTCTTCTTTCTGGAAAATAAACTCTATATTATTTGCCTAAACAAGCATAAGCACATGAATTGTGTATATAATATATACATATGAATGGATTTGTAAATTTTTTTTTTATTTTTTTCTATTTGTTGTTCATGAGCTCCTGCAATGCCACTCAGGAATTCCGTGTTTATAAGAAAATGAAGCTAAGAAAACGTCAAGTACACTCAACACAACAATGGCGAATCGTCGCTACACAAAACAATGATTGTTCAATTGAGTGGCAAATAGCTTGTAAAAATAAATATAATTGAAATGAAATTTGAATAAATAAATAAAATTTATTTTCGAAACTTTAAATAGCAAGTCTATTTAAATATGTGAAAATATCGAAATTCTGGGGATTAAAGAAATGCAAATACGAAAATATTTGAAGTCATTCGACGATTCATAGAAATGAATTGACAGTTCAAATCAATGAAAGGTAAAAATGTTTTATTAAAAAGTATATCAGTTAACTAAAAATAGTTGCTATCTACTCCTATTGCACTATAAAAAATCATTGAATTGTCGCATTTTCGTTAGGTCTTCATTGAGTTCTGAAAAAGCCTGACGGTCACCTTAATTATATAGCATATCTTTTTGTAGATGTTGTTGTTACTACTTGACGCGTACACATCATAATAACCATGTATATGGAAAAGCATGGACTTGCAATTCGGAGGTATGCGTTTCTATGGAAGTGTCTTTATAGAAATGAGATTTGTGCGGAAACCTTTATGTACAAAGGAATTATTACAAAAATTAAAAAAAAAAAAACAACAAACACACCAAGTGTCTGCCTCAAAAGTCCTCAAAGAGCTGTCAAATGATTGGGCATGTGAATACATCTATTTATGTGTAAACACACACTTATATACTATACATTTTGAGAAATGCTTTTTGTAAGTACAGCCTTGGCCAAAAGTATTAGGCACCCCATTAAAATACAAGTATTCTCGAATGTGGCTATCAAAGTTACCACTTCTTTTTGTAAATGTCTTACATGGGTGTTTAACTGTTGATTAAACGAATAACGAATTAAAACGAAACGAATTAAAAAAAAAAAAAAAAAAAATTAAGCTAAAACTAAAAATTGTCATATTTAAGAAATTCATAAAGTATTTTATAAATTTTTTTTTATTTTTATTTTTATTTTTTTTATGTTATTATCACTAATTCATTGTATTTTCACTGTTTTACTAATAAAACTTCATTATTTCACTTGTTAAAACAAAAAATTCAGTAATTAATGGGGTACCTAATACTTTTGGCCAAGACTGTATATTTGCATGTAGTAGTTATCGGTTTGTATTTAGTATGTTCACTAACACATATCTCAAGTATTCATTCGGGTCGTTGCTTTCTGGTGCGTTATTAAAGTGATTTCACTCGTAGGCAACTAACCATTTGTTTGTGTTGGTAGCAAAAGCAAAAAGAACAACAAGCAAGCAGAAGTAGACGGTCGGCAGTCAATGGCCGTCGGCATTGTGTCGGTAAGTAGCAAATCGCAAACGTATCCGTAGATATTATATATTCATTCCGCCTGCAATTACCGGTCGTTGTCTTGCACCTTTGACACAAATGTTTCCAATAGTCAATGTGTGTGTGTTGATGGAAGTGTATATTTCTAAGCGTGTGTCGCATTCGATTATGGATTATAATGTTGTAATAGAAAATCTCATTTTCATTATCTTGGTCGCAGCTGTAATTGCGAGTCATTGAAATTTTCTATGTACAGCAGCTGTTGAGTTGTATTTGTCTCATCAAATCTTGATCATACGCCATGGCTGTGTGTAATCGGCATGCATATGGAGAAGAGAAAGTGTATGTATTTCTCTGATTTTTGTACAATGAATGTGGGAACGGTAGTGCGACCCTTTACTAGAAGTGGACGCACATACAACAACATACAACCCTGAAAGATAGCGAGTAGAGAATAGTAGCGAGAAAAAGCGGGTAGGATAAAACGAACGATCTCAGAGTTGGAATAGACGCGGACGCGAACACACGGCACTGGTAACTTTTTAACTTGTTAAACAAATATTCTTAACATTTAAAATAAACGTTGTAATGAACTATTTTTAAAACAAACGTTGTAATGAACTATTCTTAACTTTTAAAATAAACGTTGTAATGAACTATTCCTAACTTTTAAAATAAATGTTTTAATATACCTTTACGTTCTAAATAAACAAATCCACAAACCCACATGAATATATATCGCTCATTTACATGAATAGTCACAAAAGTCAATTTTTTAAGTTGAGTATGCAAGAATGTTCGAAATGTCATTGTCCTTATTGTGTATAAATGTCTGTCGAACTGTTACTTTGGGCAAAATATTTTGTGTTGTGCCACATGAAGTAACAAGAATTTAAATATTTTCTGTCGCACATAAGTCAATATATATGTTTACATGCGTAAATGTCTTTGCTGATTTCGTTGATTTCGTTGAATACGTTGCTATTTTGCATGTTCCTAATACGCCAAGGTGGATGTTGCTGGTATTAAAAGCTTTGGTTTAACTTGTAATATTAGTTTAACCGCATTATACATATGTTGATAATAGCAAGAAAATTGTAAGTGTGAAAATGGCTATGCTAGTATGTTGTTAGTAGTCAGCATCGGAAAATATTTAAAAAATTTAACTGTTTGATAATACAGGTATGTACATATACGTATTGGATTACAGTGAACTTCTATCTAAGTGTGAAAAGTTTTTCGATTTGTCGCTGTCACAGGTGTGAGGATAGTTTGTGATTTTGGGCGTCAACATTTACGTCATATTTGTTAAATTTGGTTTGGAAATATTTTTATACTCTCGCAACAAAAGTTGCTAAAGAGAGTATTATAGTTTTGTTCACATAACGGTTGTTTGTAACATCCAAAATTAAACGAGTTAGATATAGGGTTATATATACCAAAGTGATCAGGGTGAAGAGTGGAGTTCAAATTCTTCTGTCTGTCCGTCCGTCCGTCCGTCCGTCTGTGCAAGCTGTAACTTGAGTAAAAATTAAGATATCTTAATGAAACTTGGAACACTTATTTCTTGGCACCATAGGAAGGTTGCTTTCGAAAATGAGCAAAATCGGACCACTGCCACGCCCACAAAATGTCGAAAACCGAAAACACATAAAGTGCTATAACTAAGCCATAAATAAAGCTATGGAAATAAAATTTGGTATGAAGGATCACACTATGAAGGGGCATTTTTGGATGTAATTTTTTTGGGGAGGTGGGCGTGGCCCTGCCCCCAAATAGGTTTTTTGTACATATCTCGGAAACCAATAGAGCTATATAAACCAAAATTTCTGCAGTTTTTTTTTAGTCACTTCTTAATACAGTCCAAAAATGAAAGAAATCGGATAATAACCACGCCCACCTCCCATACAAAGGTTCGGTTGAAAAGTACTAAAAGTGGGTTAACTCACCAACGAATAACGTCAGAAACACTAAATTTCACATAAGAATTGGCAGAAGAAAGCTGCACTTAGATTTTTTTACAAAATGGAAAATGGGCGTGGCGTCGCCCACTTATGGGTCAAAAACCATATCTCAGGAACTACTAGACTGATTTCAATGAAATTCGGTATATAATATTTTCTTGACACCCTGATGACACGTGTGGAAATTGGTTGAAATCGGTTCACAACTACACCTTCTTCCCATATAACTGTGACATCACTTGTGGAAAAATTGTCAAAATCGGACCATGACTTTTCAAGGCCCCTGATATCAAACATGAAGAACTCAGTGCTTAAGGGTAATTTTTCACCGAAAATATAGGTAAATCTCTAAATAAATTGCGATAGTATAAAATGTTCGGTTGCACCCGAACTTAGCTTTTCCTTACTTGTTTGTTTTATTTACTGCTGGCAGAAGAACATATTGATTTTCTCTGCAACCTGATCTTGTTATACTCTCGCAACAAAAGTTACTAAGACAGTATTATAGTTTTGTTCACATAACGGTTGTTTGTAACACCTAAAACTAAAAGAGTGAGATATAGAGTCATCTATGCCAAAGTGATTAGGGTGACGAGTAGATTTGAAATCCGGATGTCTGTCCGTCTGTGCAAGCTGTAACTTGAGTGAAAATTAAGATATCTTGACGAAACTTATCACAAATATTCCTTGGGACCGTGAGAGGGTCGAAAATGGCCAGAATCGCACCATTGCCACCCCCACAAAATGGCGAAAACCAAAAACACATAAAGTGCCATAACTAAGCCCCAAATGAAGTTATAAAAGGAATAAAGGATCGCACTAGGAAGGGGAATATTTGGATGTAATTTTTTTTGGGGAAGTGTGCGTAACCCCCCACAAATCTGTTATTTGTATTTAACTCGCAAACCAATAAAGCTATATAAACCAAACTTCTGCAGTCGGATCTCTAACGTACACCACCACACACCTTGAAAATAGTTCAATTCGTATATTAACCACGCCCACCTCCCATACAAAGGTTAGGTTGAAAATGACTAAAAACGGGTTAACTCACTAACGAAAAACGTCAGAAACATTAAATTTTACAGAAGAAATAGCAGAAGGAAGCTGCACTCAGATTTTTTTACAAAATGGAAAATGGGCGTGGCATCGCCCACTTATGAGTCAAAAACCATATCTCAGGAACTACTTAACAGATTTCAATGAAATTCGGTATATAATAGTTTCTTGACACCCTGATAACACGGATGAGAAATGGGCGAAATCGGTTCACAAACACGACTACATTCCTTATAACTCAATTTTGCACACCATCTTATTCCTTCACTTTATAATATATACCTAAGGAACCAATAAAGATAGCGGAAGAAAACTTTACACAAATAGTGCATATCATCTCTGACTTCACTTGTGAAAAAAGGACTATGATTTTTCAAGGCCCCAGATATCCAACATGTTGAACTCAGCGCCTATGGATAAATTTTAACGAAAAAAAACGGGTAAATCTCCCAGATAATTTAATGTAATTCAGAGGAAAATGTTTTCTTCTAAAATTGTGTCTCTGTTCCAAAAATTAAAATCGGGCCATAACATATCCTAGCTCCCATATATCCCATATTATTATAGGTTTTTCAAAAATATCTTTTCCTAGCTCCCATATACCTAATTATAGGTTTTTAAAAAATACGGTGGGCTTTATAACGCATACATGTATTGGTTAATATGTGAGATATTTTAGCCAAATTAATTGAGCTTATAGTCTTGGATATAGTGTACCTTCCTAGTGAAAATGAATGAAATCGGTTCAGGAATTACCTCAGCCCTCATATACTATCTATGACGATTTTCGTTATTCTATTAAACTTTATGCCGAATTTATAGGTAAATTTTTATGTTTTCTTAATAAAATTTCTTCAATAAATTGCGAGAGTATAAAATGTTCGATTGCACCCAAACTTAGCCTTTCCTTACTTGTTTGTTTTATTTTCTGGTGGCAGAAGAACATATATATGGATTTTTTTTTTCTGCAACCTGATCTTGACAACGCGACATAAAATTGGCCATGTGAAAAGCAGTCTTGGCGTAAATCGATCCTTACGTGTTTAAATGTTTGCCCCTGCGATTTATTAATTGTAACGGCGAAAGATAGCTTAAGGGGAAATTGAATTATTTTAAAATTAAAAGGTATATCATTTGGGATCATCGGGATGCGAGGTATAAGTACTGTTTGACCAACTGCTGGACCAGTCAAAACGATTGCAACGATCACGTTATTGCGAAGAAATTTGACTTGAAGTCGGGTCCCGTTGCATAAGTTAGGTGGTTTCAGATTTCTAAGTAAAATTATTGGGGCGCCTATTTTTAGCTTAAAGGAATGTGGAGGAAGGCCATTTGGGTTCAAAGAATTTAGAAACTCCTGTGGGACCAATGGACCACATCTTTTTGATCCATTACAAAATCAATAGATGTGGATGTGACTATATCTCCTTCAAGTTTATTTAAAATTAATTATTTCATACATTGTCTTGAACCGCTTTCGCAGCGCAAGGAGCGGAAGCTTTCAAAGCTAAATAATTTCTCCCGTTATTACACATTTACCACTGTTTCTTCGCTCCTATTGGTCGCGTGGTGCTATATAGCCTATAGCCTTCCTCGAGACTATGGACTATCCAACACAAAAATAATTATTCAATTCGAACCAGTAGTTTCGGAGATTAGCACGTTCAAACAAGCAAACAGACAAACAAACAAACTCTTCAGCTTTATAATATTAGTATAGATTTGCTTCTAAAACTGTTCAACAAGTTACATAGATATGTACATACATGTATATTCACACTCCCTATCTCTCAATCAAGCCTTCCCTCTGAGCAGATCTGTGCAAATTGCTTAATTGGAAAGTGCAACTCGTTCTTATTGTATTATTTGTTAATCCTTTTTATTTACTTAGTGTATTTTTAATGATCTTTATTTCGAATTGTTTGTAATTCATTTTCACTTTGTGACGCTTTCCCATTTAATTGCTCTTACAGCGAGTCTTGCATTGTCTGTATAGCAATAAGCGGCGAGAGTTTGTAATTACTTGACATTTTCATTGCTTTGTTTCTAAATGTTTTGTCTGCTCTTGTAATTGTGATTTGAGTACTTAAATCAAAGTATAAACTGCGTCGAAAATTGGTGTGAGCTATTACACTTTTTGGTTACGACTTGTCCCCAAATTGTCTTTGGAGATAACATTACTTGAAGCCTAATTAAATGTTAACGAGTTGAAGAAGCAAAATGTGAGGTGTAAGGGCTTCATATAATTTTCGGGTAATGTTATGTTGTTTTGACATCATTGTCATTGTAAACTGAAGTACAAATAATTATTGATTTTGAAATTATTACTTGCGCTCTGGTGTGCGGCTACTACTAATTTTATTCGAATGTGAATTACTCTAAGTAGATTCAACCCCAAGTGTTTTAGTTTCATTATTCTTCACTTTTGCTTAGTCATCCTTAGTCTTTCACTCTGCAATGGTTTGTTTAAATTGCTAATCATATGTATGCGGGTATCAGTCGCCTAGTCAACTTATTATTTTATAATTTCATGAAAGAGTTCTCAAGCAATTATTCTAGTATCGATGGCAGTCTGCATGCCAAACAATAAATCATGACAGACATTTAGAAGGAACAGCAGCAACTGCGCATACGTTTGTGTGTATTTTAAACACTAAGCCACAGCAGAGTGTCAACATCTTTTCTACGCTTGAAGCCTAGGATAATATGTGTATTGAAGTAAACTTTTTTAAGAGGTTGCATTTGAATTATAATAGTGTGTCGCATTTAATTTAAAGCAAATGTGCTGCCATTATTCATTATTTACACATATCGAGATGAGTAAATAACCTTAAAATGGAGTGTTGCAAAGCATTGAAAAGGGTTTTTGTATAAAAAGGATAGCTGTTAGAAAGGGTTCCCAACATGACTAATCCTTAAATAAAGTAAGTGATAGACAGTATTCTCATAAACTCGTAAAGTATTAGACTAGAATTGTGAAATGTATGTGAGTAAAATCTCCTCTTTATGCATAATTATACGAGATATCGAAATAAACTCAGCTTAATTTTATAGTAAACAGCATAAGTTCTCATTCACCACAAATTTAGTTGGCCATCAAAAAAAAATGCCTTTGAATTTCTCCCACGCTTTCGCAGACTGAAGGTTTGACAGAGGTCTTACCAAGCCAAATACAGAAAAAAAAATCTGAACTACAGTTTTCTCTACCGGAATTCCTGCACCGATGACCTCTTCTATGCATACCCACAGTTTCTCTGTGAACCCTAACAAAATCAAGCCAAAGTTAAAAAGGGTATAAATTGTTTGCCATAGCGTATGAGTGACATTTTAAGGACACACAGCAGTCAGTGCACATTTGGTATATGAAGAAAAATTGCGAAATCTACTGTAGCAAAATGGGTCAAACGCATTGGTGATTGGGCGTTTTTTTATTTACGTTGATTTACCATTTCTGATGTTCATTGTGTTTTGCTCGATCTGATTCATGTGAATATTTTAAGCTTCTTTTTACAATTCAGATTTCTATTTACAATGAGTTAAGTGGCAATGCGACACAGCAAAATGCAACCCCTCGTCCAATTTGTTTAGTGTAACTTCGTAATTTATCTCACTTGTCAGTAATTGTATAGCTTGTTAATTTGAATTCAAATTGTTTGCAATCCAAACAAACGAATAGTGATGGGGCTAGTTACGTAGAAGAATGAAACTAAAAGTTATATATGGCTTTTCCCTCATTCATCAGTTATTCAAATGTTGTGTATACGCCGTGTACGTCTTCTTCAATGAACTGTCCTAACTTTTAGCAAATATAGTATGATGTGTATACTGTATAGGAATATTCCAGACTTAAATCGATGAAATTTCCAAGGGATTTCAACATTACTTTCGGTCTTTAAATTCGTCAGATTTTATTTCTATAAATTATTTTATTTCCAAGGCTCAACTCAAAAATAGTCCTGCATTCTCCTTAAGTGTCTTGCTTTTGAAAATTTGTTTCGTGAGTCAGCTATATATTAAAGTTGGCCAATTGCTTAGCAAGTCGCAAAGAATTGATAACAAAAAAGTTGAAATGAGTTGGAAATCAAAAACGTTCATTGAAGAATCATAACAAAACGTTTTTAAAATATATCATATACACAGAAATTAAGAACGTTTCTCACATTTTAGAAAAAAGTCATTTAAGGAAGTGTGTGTAAGCGTCGAAGTAAAATTCGGTCAAGGTTTCATACACTGCAAAGGCATATCGAAAATGACCGAAAAATAAGACAAAAGCAAAATAGAACAAAAAAGAATTGCAAAGACGTGTGCAATGCAACAAATTTTGAAAAATAATTTGATTGAGTAAACGTGTTTTGACAGCAAATAATATGAAAGAAAATTCATAAAAGTGTGAGTGAAGTTTAAGTCTGCATTTTATGCGTGCATTTCGTTGAAGAATTCTTAGAATTTCCAAGGAGGGATTTTTAAATTTAAGTTACTTCATTTATTTTGACATCGCCAATATTTTCGAAGCACTGGAACTTTTAAGCTAATACACACTGTGCTAATTTTATAACCCCTTGTCGCATTGAGTGCATGGTGAATAGTTTCAGTTGACATTTTTATTAAATTATAAAATTAAATGCATCCCTAGGCACACTATACCGTGTATATAAGCCAGACATTCATATGTGTGTAATATGATAAATAATCTAAGCCCTTTAAGGTGTGTCCATATTGACAAACCAAACAAAACGACTAAAACCAGACGTGTTCATTTCGTAAAGTGTTTGATAAGGCGATATCTGTATGTACATGTATGCTAAAATTTGTATATATTTGCAACACATACTTTTAGGCGCCTTCGCATACCGGCTTTGAAGTATTTAGACGGCTGCGTAGCACTCCAAGGTGAAAGTTCAATTGCTTATTGTTACATATCCCCAAGTGAGCACATACAAACAAATTTGCCCACATGTTTGCATAATCACACATGCACCATATACTTTTTTAAGTATCGACATTTCTAAACAAACATTTTCCTGGAATGCCATTGACATTCTGGCTTTGGTTGATATCAATATTATCACAACATTCCAACATTGATGATACAAGTGCGAACACCGTAACACTAATGCAATTGAGATTTTCAGAAGTTCATATATATTTTTATCTGGGCATTATTGAATATGTTTCCCAATATTCAAAAAAATACAGATGCATATACATAAAAAATATAATATATATTTACATACACTTAGCACAACGAATATGCAATTTAAAATGTCAACAAGCAGCCACCAAACAACACAAACAAACAACTTAACAAATATGTATATACACGAACATACATCATACATATATATTTATATTTCTATATGCATACATACATACATACATAGAACATATCCATCATATTAAATACTTATGCTGTTTATATTCAAGCGTCAGTACACAGAAGTCATCCAAAGTGCAAAGAAAACATAATTTATTTGTTAGGACACTTTTAGGCGTCGAAACGCTTGAACCAGAAAATCATCTCCCAACGACGCCAATAGTGATTTACATAAATGTCTGCAGAGCGTAGTAAAGGTGTTCTACGAAACTTGTCTCCATCGCATGAGTAATAACTAAGCGATGTGAGGATTTTTTCACTTAAAATGTTGTTGTATTGTGACATATGGGAGCCTGTGTTTCAAATTTGTTTAACATGCGGGTTATCACCCTTCAAATAGACACTCTTAAAAGACGTTTACATACATATATCCTGAGGCTGACTCACCGCTTATGCTCCGCATAAAAGCAAACTTTTGCATGGAAATTGCTGTAGTACACAGCCAGACGATAAACTCGCGTACTTTTCTCATAAATAATTGCTGCGAGCAGAGCGTTAGCTAGTGGTGCTGTTGTTGTACCTATGTATATATTGTGTATTAAAATCCTTATTGCATTATTAATTATTGCGAACATTTCTATTCTAATGAAACATTTGTTAGCGTTAATTGAGCATTTTTAATAACAAGAATTTGCAAATGACATTCTGAAATTGTTAAATTAAATTGAAATGAGGAAAGAGATTACAATTTAGAAGGTTCTACAAATTAATTTTGGTGTAGCTTAGCCGCTTCCTAAAACTGTACAATAAGGTGTAAAGGAACTTAGAAAAACTGACTTAACGAAAAGTTTTTAATATGTAATTAAGTACATAAGTCACATTTGTCCTGGAAGGGTCTAAGTAGGCTCATGGCGTTTTCTGAAGACCTTATTTCCATTTAATATTGCTGCCGCTTACTTTGAGAATTGACTCTAAGTGTATCGGCTTTTATGCAGACAAATTAGGCTGTGATGAACAAGCAGCTTGATACCTACAGTAATTTTCAGTCTGTTTTGGAATATGTAAGGAAATATCCAAAGTTAGCAAACGGAATATTTTATTTTCATAACTATATGGCATAGCTTGCCAAAAAACCATGTCCACATTCATAAAGTCTTTGTCGCACAAAAATATCTAATTTTGTCGAATATCGTGATGGTATTATAAATGGCATGCTATTTTTTAGGCTTTTGAGAACACAGCAGAAATATTTGTTGGTATATGCGTATTATTTTATTTATTTTATTATTTGATTTTTCTTTTTTAATTTTTTATTGAATACAAATTTTCCTCTTATTTACTTTATTTCATTTTATTTGAGAGCAGACATACATACAGACGTGACACTGAATCCGGTCACTACTATACCTAACGACATTTTATTTTTTCCTTTCCTACACAGCGGTAGTTATTTGTATATTTATGTATGTATACATGAGTTACTTGCCATGTACAGCATTAGACAGCACACTTCAACAATTTAGATAAATACACAATTAAACAAGCAAGTAAAAGCACGTGATCAATCAAGGCAACACTCCTAATCTAGAGGTACACTCATCCGTATGTCAAGTCCGTTGGATATTCAAAAGGCTGGTAATGCATAATACAACACATATACAAAGGCTCAAGTACAACTCACATATGAGTGGCGACGCTGGATTGTGAGTATATATTTGTATATTTATAAGTGAAAATGTACAAGCAAGTACAGGAGCTTGGCTACGTGTGTGTGCATTCAATAAAAAAAAATATTACTTCGTTCATTAAACAAACTTCATTATTGGGCTGATGTACATAAGAACAACTAACGTCTAACCATGGACCAATGAAAAGTAGAAGATATCATTAATTTTAGTATATCGCTTGACGGCAAACAAGGTCGATGGTAAAGCACTAATAGGAAGTACATATGCGTTGGTCTGTTTTGTTAATATTTGAAACCGGAACTTAATGGTGAAAGACTCTTACACAACCACTACATCTCTTCGTATATATTCTCCCTTCTCTCTCTCTCTCAGATTCAGTTTTTCATCTATTTCAAACACAATTCCCTCCAGCTTCAACACTTGATCGCATCGTTCACAGATTATGACGACAAGGTATTGCCTACTTGAAGGCGCCAGCCGATATGTACTCACCAACCCGCTGTGCAGTCTAGCAATGTATGCTGACCAATTTATTGGCGGTTTCTCCGAAGGCAATGAATGCCAAATTAAGTGAGTGACAGAAATGGCTGCATAAATGACGTAGTGCATTTATACAAATGTGGGTAAACTTTCACGCGAATGTGTTTAATTGTTCACCCCAAGTATGTTTGTAAATCCTCGAACGGCATACTTTGTATCTGTATCCCTATATGTATGCATTAAAAGAAGCTTTTTTCTTATTTCTTTTTTTTTTTGTAGTCAAAACTGACGGTTCATTTTCCACTCATATGCATTTTAGTGTTGACATAAGGCGCTTCACCGTGGTGGGCGTTACGTCATGTACATTTCGCACTCCTCAACCCTCGCATACACTAGGTTGGATGCTTTCCGTTTACAACATTCTCCACTCCGCACTGCGGCAGCTGTCAGTCAGGCAATTAAAGTGTGCATACGTCTTTATGTTATTTCAGATATTTGTATAATTGTGCGACGTCCTTTCAGTACCACGTGTAGAATCTTTCAGCATTACTCAAATGTATTGTCTTTACGAAGTTTTGTAGTTTTCTAAATATTATTCGGTTTTGTATCCATCTGAGATTGTCTACTACTACTACATACACTGAATCAAGGTAACAAACTTTTCATTCGAGTTGCTGCACGTTTTACAATTTTTTTTGTTTTTTTTTTGCTTTTGTTTACTGATATATGTAAATATATCTGTTAGCATACATAGACATTGTCTGGTTTTACTTCGCATATAAATTGGAAATAGGCCAAATACTGGAAATATTGCCTGCCAAATAGGCGACATTTCGAAGTCCTCGAACTGCTGCAATGCTCTTAGAAAGCTAATATATTTTTGTATTTTATTTATAAATATTTTTTTATTTGCTTTAAGCAGACATTTTATAGAAGGTTGGCTTTCAATTGCATTTGCCAAATCCAATTCATAGTCATAAAACTAAAGTGGTCGGCAAAGCTTTCTTGTATACATTCAAATATGAAGATATCCCTTTTTGACCATCAATTTTAGAGTTGCGGCGATTCTGTGGTATTTAAGTCAGGTTAAAATTTGTTTATATGTTGTTGCATGTGTAACTGGTAGTAACACAAATCATTTAGAAACTTTGATGGAATTTCTGCACATTTTGAATTTTCTTCCCAACACTAAGCATGCTTTAATCAAATTTCACGACAAAGAAGAGAGTATTAGTTCTCAGTAATTGCTAATTAACTAAATTAAATTAGCTGTAAATTTGCGGTTTAAGCGCTAACAATAGCCTTGAGAGTCTGCGTAAATTTGTACGGGCTAATTACAAGCAATCAATGCTACAATTGCTTTACAAAGCGTTTAAAACTCAAAATTAATTTTACTGCAATGATTATGAAATGATTATTTCCCTATTTCAATAGATAAATCTCTCCAACATTATACTTCTTCTTTTTTTCATTCTTAACTGCACGTGGGTTTGTCGGAACCACGAATAGATTGCATTGCCTAACATCGAGGTAGATGATGTGGGACGAAGTCCTGCCATACGAGTATAAATGGTCTAGTTACCACGGAGATTCTCCATGCTGTGTTCCTACCGTAGAATACTAATTTTTGCATTATTTGAACAGTTTGTTGGTCCTGTGTGGTAGAAGTGAATGGGAAATTTGTTTTAATTCCTTAAATTTGCTAAAAAGATCTTTAAATTTTACTATTTTAACTAAACTATTTTTTTAAACCCACTTTAATGTTGACATTTGTTGAACTCGACTTTTAATGTGATCATTGACTGCAACGACCAACAGACTGCGACCAAAAAGCCCCGTTATAATGTGCGTCGCTGTGATAAGGCTGTGGTGAGCAGCAACAGAAACTTTTGCAGAATTAGTGTCATTGAATTCGTGGCCGTTGAACAAAGATTGCGAGTGGCATCAGCGGATTACAATTAAAACTTCAGCTTGCCCACAACTCCTTTCTCTTTGTGGATGTGATAAGTTTAGTTAATTTTCTTGTTGTTTTGGTAATCCACCGTGATGAGAGTTAAATGCTATTCCAATCCGGATATAAGTTTCACAAATCATTATTAATATTATAGAGAGCTTTGAGAGTTAGTTTGAAAATATGTATTTATTATAGAGACTGACTATGAAGAAGCTTAATAGAGGACAAATATTAAAAAAAATTAAATTCTGTATTTTATTTTATCTTCGATTGATTTTTGATTTTGTATCGTTTAAAATAAAACTCTCATATATATTTGATTGACTATAAAAAGCTGTAATTATCACGCATTTGTATTTAGTTTAATTAACTAAAATTTCTCGATCAAATTTCCAGCAAATTCATTTAACACAAAATTTATTATTCTTCTGTATTTCCTATTCGTAATTGCTTTAAATTATTTGAACCATAAGTTTAATTTTCATCGATTTTACTACGTCTATGTAGCGCCAAAAATCGAGTAGTGTCAGCAAATGAAGTAGATATACACACATACCCGTATTTCATGACATTATGTACGTATATGTGTATATGTAAATCATCTCGTACGCTTGCCGATTGTTTGTTAAACAAAAAATTAAAAAAGATGTCACTTATACGCACCGGCGAGCAGAATCGTATGTAAATGCCTATAAACTCACTTGCAAAATATATTAACTGTGTTTGGGTTTTTGGCATTAATAATCAGCAAGTGAATTTCATCCGTGCCTGCCCTCCAACTCCCTCCCCGTATTCTGCTGAGTTTGTTCTGATTTTTGTTTTTCCTTTATTACATGTGTTTAAAAGAATTTGTACTGAATTGGGAATATCAAAGGATCAAATGCTGACGAGGTTCTACAGTTTTATATAGCTTTTCAGATATGTAGTTATGCATTTTGGAGCATATGTGGAATGATTTGTTTGCGGCGTGACTCACCTTTCGCGAAGACTTTGACTAATTTAGTTTTTTAGTTATTTTCTTTTGTAATATACAAAGTCGAAAGGAAGAAAAGAGATTTTATTCAACATGTTCAACATGTTAAAATAGTTATTGATTTGGTTACTCCAGTTGCTCCATATACTGCGGTACAGCAACTAACATATATGTAAGGCAAGGAAAGATAAGCTGCTGAGACCCACATTTACCAGAGTTTTCAGTTTCGGATGTTAACATAGCCTAAAGTCAAATATGTCCTTCATCCCAAAATTTTCCTATATATTCACAAACCCATATTGCTTAAACCCGTGGGCACGATCGATTCAATGTCCAAGTGCATGTATGCACATATTCATTACACATCCAAGTTGCATATCAAAATCCCAATTAAGGACAGAGTTTCAGACGTACTCTTACCTTTACATTAAAAAATATATGTAAATTCATACAGCTGTTGGCATAACTAACTAACAGTATATATGAATAAGTGCACTTGACACTAGAGGAGACTCCATAGGACCTATTTCTCCTAGTAAGCCAGCCAGCTGCTTAATTAGTTGTTTTAGTGTTGACATTGAATTGCTGCTGAATTGGTAATCCAAAACGAGTTACACATGCGAGAGACGACAATGTGTGAATTGAAGGTTGAAATTTAATTTGTACATTTTATTGTATATTTTCATCAGTATATTAAGCACTTAAACCAACACACACATACCGGCAGTGATGCTGAGTGATGCATGAGTGGCGTCGCTGTGTGACAAATTGTCGCAGCAGACAGCAC
This sequence comes from Zeugodacus cucurbitae, assembly GCF_028554725.1. NCBI lineage: Eukaryota > Metazoa > Arthropoda > Insecta > Diptera > Tephritidae > Zeugodacus > Zeugodacus cucurbitae. Next base: position 47,588,121 of record NC_071671.1, on the reverse strand, counting down.
CGCATGTGAATATATACATATGTATATGTCGCGGTTGCATGTATATGCATCGCTATAATTAAGTAATGTTTGCACTCAGGGTGACATGACTTGCCTCATGAAGGTGGTAAATAATATGTGTGTAAAGTTCACTAATCCGTGAGCGCTTTGGTGAAAATGACAGAATGCAATTATGAAGAGATTATTCGATATTCGAAGTTATGACATTTAGTTTAAGGTGTTAGTTGGGTTTCACAGGCTGAAACAAAGGGTTTTTTTTACAATTTTCGATAACACATGGACAAATCTAGTTAATCAAGAATGCAAAAAAGAAAATATTAAAACAGAATTTAAACCAAAACCACAGTTCTTTGGTCTAATTTGCGAGATATATTGGTTCGAAAAAAAAAAAATACTTATAATTCAAATTAAAAAACACTTCGTTAATTAACTAGATAAAGTTATTTCGAAGATGTGTGCGAACTTTACAAAAAAATCGCTTCATAACTTTCCGAAAAATAATATCCACCGACTTAAAAACATGAGTTTTGAGAAGTTTGTGTTTTATGAACGGTTTGAAATTTTTTGGATAATATTTTAAACATATTGTAATATATAATACGATAAAAAATTATTTTCAATCTAACCCCTTAAACTTAAGAAATGCCAGCGTTATCCAAATGAGATCCACATCCTGTTTGCTAGCCTTAGAGTCTCTGCATTTTATTTGTTATGCTTCAAGTGAACGGCAAATATTGACACGAGGGAAGCAGAAACATAATTAACCCCAAATGGCAAGCAAAATATCAAATAACCGATTGCGTGTGTGATCCTTTTTTCAATTATCGCGAATGCAACACTTATAAGCATACGCAAGTATGTATACATATATAATTTACTCAATGTACAAAGCTATATTGATTTCTGTGACTAAAAAACTACAAAAGAGCTGTTGTCCAAACTAATTAATTGGCCAAGAGCTACTGTATCATTGAGACTTATACTGTGATTCACGAATCCAAACTGTACCAGAATGTGTAAAAATCTCATTCTAAACCTTTGTTATTTAGTTCAAAATTTTATAAGCCAAAAATTAAATTAAATTAATGTAAATTCATCATATCATTGGAAACAACAATCTGCGCTGCTAGTTCGTCTTTCTCCAGACACACTTTGCGTTACACACCTCTTCCACACCTGTTTACTAATCCAACCACAAATTTGCGATAAACTATTTGCATTTAAATGTATTTATCATACATTAATCTAGACTTATTTGTGGTAAAATGAATATTATGTTTTCCCCTCATTTACTCTTTATCTACCTATGAATACATATATACATACAAATCTCATTAAAGTTGGCTTGACACCTTATCAGTGCGATATGTGTTACTTTTATCAGAGGGAAAATTCAATATTTAATAAAGTCCACGATATGTTTTGTAGTTCTTTAATGTATTTTCGCATTTATCACAATGAATCAGTGTACCAAATATAGAGTATGATTATAATGTATAATGTCAGTCATCCGGAAAACGCGATTGTATTCGCCAAATTAGGATAATTGCTGGGAAATATTACCAGTCTATGGGACTTTGATGAAGCGAAATATATTAAAAATAATTTGTTTGTCAAATTTGTGGAAAGCTTCTACATTTCACATTACATCTTTAAAGATACAAGAAATTGAGTGGATGGTTATATACGCAAACACATAAATAAATTTCAATTTCGTATGTTTTCTTTGATTTAGTGAATTCTATTGAATTTAAATGTTAATAATAGTTGCTGCTCTATGCCGACGGCAATACAGCTAGTTTTATCGACCGACGCGCGTAATTAATGATTAAAATGGAGTTCCTTTTTACGAACTAATCAACAATTATTGTCAAAGTTTTTTAAAAAATGTAGGCTAATATACATATCAAAATTTCTTTAATTTTGTTTGCTTTCAAAAGTCAACAAAGAGCTTTTGTATACTGACGTATGGAGTTATATTCATACATATGTATGTAATATTGCATATGCTTCTATATATGTTATCCATAATGTATGGATTTTATTAGCTTTTAACAAAAGTGTCAATAGAGATCGAATTACGACTTGAACTTTATTAGCACAATTTTTTTTTTTATTTTTATAATGAGAAAGATGAAATAATATATAATAAGAAATTTTACCGAACTACAAAAATCGTACTTTAGCACATTATAGTTCACGAATATATTAATGTAGAGGTATATCTAAATGTAGACAGCCTGCTGAAAACGTGAGCTATAGTCTAATTCATTTCTTGTCCATATATTTTATACGAGGGCTGCAATATATATTTATGGTCTAGGCAACACTAAGTGTTGCCAGGTGCAATCTGACATTGGAAAGTTTGACATTTTTTAGCATAACATCACTCAGAACGTTTTGTCATTTAATCGTGAATTGTTTTATTTACAGGGAATTAAAAAATTCATCTCGGCCAAAAAATGGAAGTAACTCGTGAACATTTTCGTGCGATCATTTTTCACAACTTTCGACGTGGATTATCGCGACAAGAGTGCATCGATGAACTAAAATCTATGTATGGCTATGAAGCACTATCCTATAGCACTGGTACAACGAATTCAATCGTGGCCGACGCTCGCTCAAAGACGAATTCCGTGAAGGTCGTCCAAAAAAGCCGTTGTGCCAGAAAACATCGATGCCGTACGTGAACTGATAATGCAAGACCGTCATGTAACATACCTTCAGATAGAGGCATGCCTATGCATTTCTCCCACCAGCATACATTCGATATTGCATGAACACCTGGCCGTAAAAAAGGTTTGTTCTCGTTGGATCCCGCACAATTTGACAATCGCTCAAAAAAAGTGCTTCGAAAATTGGTTTGAGCATGCAAAAGTGTATAAATCTCGATGGAGAATATTTTGAAAAACAATAAAACCATTTTCGTTGATAAATATTCCTATTTTCATTATTAGGCCAGAAATATATATGGCAGCCCTCGTATAAAGCACCAAAAAATTAATGTAGGGGTATAAATACAGAGAGCCTGTTGAAAATGTCTCCCGAGCTGTAGTCTAGTCATTTCTTGTCTACATATTTTATATTATAGGATTATAAAATTTCCGATTATATTAGGTTGGTTCCCTTCCGATTTTTTGTCTTTTGAATTTCGCGGCTATGTATACAGCGCTACAGAGCTCGTATCTGGCAATACTATAGATCTTTGAATGGTCTTGACATAACCTACAAAACGGCGCTATGCGTGATTAGTTTGGATATTGCGTTCAACAGTTATATACGTGTAAACATGGCGTTCTCTAACGCCGAAATTCGCGCCATTTTAAAGTTTTCCTTCGTTAAAGGCAAATCCGCTAGAGAAACGTTCCGTGAGATTAATGGTGTTTTGGGGGATGGTACTCTATCAGTTCCAACTGCGGAGGAATAGTTTCGACGATTCAGAGCGGGTGAAAACGGCACTATGGATAAGCCAGCCGTCGGAAGACTTGTGACTACGAATACCGACCAAATCATGGAAAACATCGATTTAGACCGCCATGTAGCATCTTTTGACATCGCCCAGGAGATGGGAGTTAGTCACCAAACCATTTTAAACCATCTGCAGAAGGCTAGATACACAAAAAAGCTTAATGTTTGGGTGCCGTCGTATTTAACACAAAAAAAACCTTCTGAACTAAATCATATCACTGCAACACTTTTATAAAGCACTGAATATAGAGCAAAAATGCTAATATATATGTATATATAACTATATATTATATTTATGACATTTTGATTACGACATAGAGTTATAACATATTTAGCTTCACATGATTACGTTGCCAGCTGACAACTGTTAGTCCATTGGTGCTTTCATAAATTATTCGCAACACTCACGCCAAACACCAACACACTTTACCCTCACATGCAGCGACATACCTTACCTGCATACAAACATACTTATAAGTATGTATGCATAGAGCTAAATGGCAATCATACAAAATATTTGCGAAAATGCAACGGGAAAGGAAACGCTATCACTACATCACATGCGCAACGTTCCACGCCTGCATAAATAATGAAATGTAGGCAGTTAGACGACTAGTGTTCTGCAAAGTATATGTTAGGTCTGTACGTACTTACATACATATATGTGCATAAATCCAAAATTACTTAAATTCCTATAAAATGTGAGTTTCTATGTAGTATTAAGAATGGTATTGCTTTCACTTGCTATCGTATCATTCATAATAAATGCTTCGTGAAAAGGGTTTAATTTTCTGAAGTATTTATTATTCCAGTTGCCTTTACAGCAGTGTTTCGTAATTATGGAATTGCAATAATCGTAAGATATTAAATTTATTTTCACTTACGATAGTTCAAGTCGGTTAACATGTGTGAAATAGCCGCTAATTTATTCGTCTCTCTCTTAATCGAACAATACGATCAACCAGTAGTAGCTTACAGTAACTCACTATATATTAACTGCTTCGAATTAAAGGGTACAGATTTAATCAGATACTTCTGAGAACATTGTTCGATGGAGAATCTTGTCTTAATGTGATTTAACATGATTATAATAAGCATTTATAATCATGCATGTAGAAATAAGACTTTGAGAACAGATACATTAATAATAACTAATAACTTTACTTTAACGAAAATACGACCTACAACACTAAGCCGAACGAAATATAGAAATATGAGAACAGATACTTTAACGAAAATACGACCTACAACACTGACCGAACGAAAAAAAGACGAAACTGAACGAAGCGTCAGAACGCTGCGCTTGCGTTCGAGTATGTTCTACGAATTCATTCTGTACGGTGACGTGATACCTACCACTTCGTGCGCGTGGACAGTTTCATTTTAAATAAGTTGTTTTTATTGTATTTTCAACTTTTCACTTTTTATCATTTGCTGAATAAAGTTAAATTCCTATTTTATTGTTAAAAGTATTGTTTTGTTTTAAAAACGCAACAAAGAGGAAAATGCAGTCTAATTTCCAGGAATAAAGGGGAGCAGAGCAGCAGAAAGAAGACTACAAATTGGGGGCTCAGCCAGGATCCGAAGTTAAAAGGAAAACGTTTGTATAATATAATGTAAAATATGTATTTTATAAAAGAAACCAAAAAAGTGAAAATATGTTCAATTAAAGAAGAAATAATAAAAATTTTAAAATTAATAACAAGAAAGAAAACGTTTTATAAAAGTAACTTAAGAAGTGAAAATATGTACAATTAAAGAAGAATTAAGAAAAATTTTAAAATTAATAAGAAGAAAGGAAACATTTTATAAAAGTAACCTAAGAAGTGAAAATCTGTAATAAAAAGAAATAAAAGAAAACAAAAAGTTACGGAATAGAACAAAAGAGGAAGTTAAGCATTGTAAAAGTGTAAAGAATTTACAAAGAAGAGAAGAAATTTGTCAAGAAAAGAAGTTTGTTAAGAAAAGAAATAGAAGTAGTAGTATTTGTAAAAGATAAGAAGTAAAAATTATAAGAAGAAGTACAGCATTGTAAAAGAGAAAAAGAAATTGCAAACAATAAGAAATAAGAAAGAACACATATGAAAGATTAATTAAACAATTAAATATGGTGAATGTTATAAATATGTTAAAATTAAAAACTAGTACAAATGAAATAAGCTGTATGTAATTAAAGTTAAAATTATATCAAAATAATTTGAATCGAAACTAACATTTGAATGAATCTAAATACTACACACTATTAATAAGTGAATTTTATATTGTTAACATTATATATTATTACATATTGTTATAAACAAAATGGACCTAAACGAAATAATGACTTTAACAGTTACCGGACTGAAAGAGAAGTTGAGGGAATTGGGTATTTCGACTACAGGTCAAAAACGTGACCTGCAGGAGAGACTTCTTCAACACTATGACTTATCGGGAAATAGGGCTAGTGACGAAGAGTTCAATCACTCAATTTACGAAGACGTAAGTGGAACCAGCAACTTAAGGTCATCACAGTATATCGTACAGCAACAACAGTTTACTTTAAAAGATTTAGGAGATTGTGTCAACACTTTTTCAGGAGAAGGGTCCGTAGATATTCGAGGGTGGGTAAGAGAATTTGAAAATAACGCTGAAATCGTTAAATGGAATGACTTACAAAGATTTGTTTATGGCAAACAGCTTCTTCGTGGCGCCGCTAAGCTTTTTATTAGGAGTCAGAATAATATTAACGGTTGGGAAGCTTTGAAATTATCATTAATTAATGAGTTTGGTTGCAAACTATCTTCGGCAGATGTACATAGGTTATTGAAAAATCGCCGCAAACAAGCAAATGAGACTTTTCGGGAATACTTGTATCATCTCATGGAGGTAGGCAAACAGATTAGTCTAGACGAAGCAAGCATTATAGATTATTTTATAGAAGGGGTTCCAGATTCAAAGTTCAATAAGGCAATTTTGTATCAAGCTAAGAATATAGAGGAACTAAAAGAACAAATTAAAATTTATGAAAAGATAAGGAAATATAACTCAGGGATAGGAAAGATTGTAAATGAGACATCTTCTAATAAGCCAAAAGAAGAGTTAGCTAAAAGATGTTTCAAATGCGGAGACAAATCACATGTAGCAGCTCAATGCCCACAAAAACAATATAAATGTTTTAAATGCAATGAGATGGGGCATCGTTCGTTTGAGTGCAAAATTAACAAAGGCAAAGGATCTAGAGAAGTTAAAATCGAATCAAGCATAAACACTTTAGGGAATACAAGTTTCCAGCCAGTCGTTAATGAAGAATTACATTTCAAAACAGTTACTTTAAACGGGTTTAGGTTCGAAGCTCTAATTGATTCAGGGTGTTCACTAAATCTAATACGTTACGATACGTTGATACTAAGTGGGCTTAAACCCATATTAAGTAATGAGAAAAGAAAATTGTATAGCGCTTGCTCAAATGCGATTGAGACAATTGGAAGTTTTGATGCCTTTACGCATATAGATGAGTTATTGTTAAAAGTCAGATTTCATGTAGTCAGAGAACAAGATATTCAATTTGCAAGTATGATAGGAAAGGCTATCTTAAAAGACGTAGATATTGTTTTAACAGAAGATAAAGTAATATTTAAGAAAAAAGATAACTCGAGAGATTATAAATCAGATAGATCAGAATTGAGGCAGGATTTTAAACATGTTATGAAGCAAGAACGAAAGGCACCTATGGAAGCAGGAAATAAGTGGATTAAGGAATTTGATGCAATGAGTTTAAATGAAAGAAAAGATGAGACTACATTGAATTTAGGACATTTGAGTATGGAACTAGCAGGAGAAGTTAAAAATTTAGTTGATAAATACAAATCGTCAGGCAAAAGTATATCACCCGTTAAGATGGAAATTGTTTTGACAGATGAAATCCCTGTATACCAGCGACCAAGACGTTTACCAATCGATGACCGTAGTTTTGTCGATAAACAAATAGAAGATTGGTTGAAAGAGGGAATAATACAATCAAGCTCTTCCAATTATGCTTCTCCGGTAGTGGTAGTTCCCAAAAAAGATGGAGACAGACGCTTATGTTGTGACTATAGACAATTAAATAAAAAAATCGTAAGGGACAATTTTCCAATGGTTGTAATGGACGATGTCTTAGATAGTCTACAAGAGGGGCGAGTTTTTACAACGTTAGATTTGTCGAACGGATTTTTCCATGTGCCAGTTGATTCACAATCTAGGAAGTTTACTGCTTTCGTTACGCACAATGGTCAATACGAGTTTTGTGTTGTTCCATTCGGTATTTCAAACTCACCTGCTGTCTTTTGTCGTTATGTTAATGCTGTTTTTCGAAAGCTAATCCAGAAAGGAACTGTTATCACATATATGGACGACTTGATTATCCCCGCAATAGACGAGGTTGAGAGTATTGAAAAACTAAGAGAAGTTTTAGAAGTTAGTGAGTCGTACGGGTTAAAGATTAAATGGAAAAAATGTCAATTTCTTCAACGAAGTGTTGAATTTCTTGGGTACATAGTGGGAAATGGTACCATAAAAATATCGGAAGAAAGGACGACTGCAGTACAAAAGTTTCCTCTTCCGTCCGACAGGAAAATGTTACAAAGGTTTTTGGGGTTGACGTCATATTTCCGACGATTTGTATTAGACTATGCAACGATAGCTAGACCTTTGTCGGACCTTCTAAGAAAAGATTCGGTTTTCAAGTTAGGCGAAAAGCAAATCGCAGCTTTTCAACAACTAAAGGCTAATTTACAAAAAGCACCTATATTACAGTTATTTTCACAAAAAGCAGCTACTGAGGTGCATACAGATGCCAGTAAATGGGGGTATGGGGAAATTTTGTTACAAAAAAATTCGGACGATCAGCTTTTACATCCGGTACAATATATGAGCCGGAAAACAAAGCCGGTGGAAGAGAATTATCCTGCGTATGAGTTAGAGGTACTGGCAATCATAGAGGCTTTAAAAAAATGGAGAATTTACCTATTAGGTATACACTTCAAAATTGTGACAGATTGTAATGCATTTACAATGACTCTTAAGAAAAAAGACGTACCGCCAAAAATAGCGAGATGGGCATTGTTTCTTCAGGACTTCAACTACGAAATCGAGCATAGGGCAGGATCTAGAATGGTCCACGTTGACGCTTTAAGTAGGGTGTACTGCTTAATGCTAGAAGACTCCTTAAAGTTTCGGCTAAAGCAAGCTCAAATGAATGACGAATGGACAAAGGCAGTACGCAAGGTTCTAGAAAATGACGAATATGAAGATTTTTATATAAAATTTGACATTCTTTTTAAAAATCCTGCAAAGGAATTGATTGTAGTACCGAAGCTAATGGAAGACGAAATCATTAAGTTGGCACACAGACAGGGTCATTTCTCTATAAAGAAAACTCAGGATCTGTTAGAAAAGTCATATTACATTCCCCAAGTCAAGGGTAAAGTTTGTCAGACAGTCCGAAGCTGTATCGAGTGCATTATTAATGAAGCCAAGACAGGAAAGAAAGAGGGATTCTTGAATAGCATAGATAAAGAAGATATGCCATTAGGAACATATCACATTGATCACGTAGGGCCATTAGAAGCGACCAGTAAGTTGTACAATTATATATTGGTGGTGGTAGATGCGTTCAGTAAATTTGTGTGGTTGTACCCTACTAAAAACACAGGAGTAGAGGCAGTGGTAGATAGACTCACAAAGCAGGCAGCTGTATTCGGTAACCCAAGACGTATTATTTCGGATAGGGGGGCAGCTTTTACATCAAATTTGTTTAGAGAATATTGTCAAAAGGAGAATATACAAAATTTACTAATAACAACAGGGGTTCCAAGAGGAAACGGACAAGTGGAGAGAATTCATAAAATTATTATACCTATGTTGTCGAAGTTGTGTACGGAAACCCCAACTAATTGGTATAAACATATAGATAAGGTGCAACAGTTTATAAACAATACACCCCCTCGCAGTACGAAACAGTCTCCGTTCAGGTTATTAACAGGACTTGACATGCGAATGGCCAACATGCCAGAACTAAAGGACATATTAGAAGATACAGTTATAAATGACTTAAATAAAAATCGCGAAACAGAACGAAAAGTAGCAAAAGAAAATATTTTAAAAATACAGGAAGAAAACCGGAAGTCATATAACTTACGTCGTCAGAGCGAGAAAAACTACAAAATAAACGATTTGGTAGCAATAAAGAGAACACAATTTGGTAGCGGGTTGAAACTGAAAGGAAAGTTTTTAGGACCGTATCAGAGAACTGCAATTATTCCCTTTTTTGAGTCATTGGTTGAGTAACACAAAAAGAAGTATTAGTGCATATAAGTCAAAAATCATCAAACACAAAGATCCACTAAAACACATTTACGCACAGCACACAAAGCGAGAACATGAAAAATGAGTAAGTTTCTCTTCATACGTATCGTTGAAGTGCTCAATTGTCTCATGAGACAATAATTCAGTCAAGTTAAACAAAAATGAGCCATACCACCAAAATAACACCAATAGTATAGCTAAATAAATAAAGTGATACGAATAGGATCAAAGTAAAACTGACGAAGGCTGTGCCGCCGCTAGGCAAAAGTGCCCTGCGGGAAATGACTAACGATGTGTTTTGTTCTTTGATGTCGTGTATTACATTTAATGTTTTAAGTTAATTAATGACAGTAAAGTTAATACTTTTAGGTTCTAATATATTTCTTTTAATAGTAATGTATTGAAAATAAATAAAGACGCACGAAAATGCATGTTCAATGATATAATGAAACATGTAATGTGACAAAGTTCCTACTGGGTATCTTTACTTTCGTGCTCAGCTACGAAGTCACAATTCCACTCATGCCGATCAGTGTAGCGAGCTCATTCAAGTTTATTTTCATCGTGACCAATGAACAAGTGAGTAAAATGAAATTTTTAATATACGCTCGTTTGAGTCATAAATTGACGGCACATATAAGTGTAGAAATACTATGAGTTTTTTTTGGTTTGGTGGAAATGAGTCTTTGTCATTTTTGATATTTGTATTAGTACTCATTTACACCAATTTGTTTGGCTCATGAGTTTGTGCACTAATTTCATTATTACTCAATGCAGATCTCTGGACCGTATAGGGTAGTGAAGAAGCTTAACCATGGCAGATATGAAGTAGAAAAGGTGGGTGAAACCGAAGGGCCGGGAAAGACCTCGACTGTCTCAGAATACATGAAGACATGGACAAAATCATTCGAGGACGAATGAAAACAGGACGGCCGATTGTAGAAATAAGACTTTGAGAACAGATACATTAATAATAACTAATAACTTTACTTTAACGAAAATACGACCTACAACACTAAGCCGAACGAAATATAGAAATATGAGAACAGATACTTTAACGAAAATACGACCTACAACACTGACCGAACGAAAAAAAGACGAAACTGAACGAAGCGTCAGAACGCTGCGCTTGCGTTCGAGTATGTTCTACGAATTCATTCTGGACGGTGACGTGATACCTACCACTTCGTGCGCGTGGACAGTTTCATTTTAAATAAGTTGTTTTTATTGTATTTTCAACTTTTCACTTTTTATCATTTGCTGAATAAAGTTAAATTCCTATTTTATTGTTAAAAGTATTGTTTTGTTTTAAAAACGCAACAAAGAGGAAAATGCAGTCTAATTTCCAGGAATAAAGGGGAGCAGAGCAGCAGAAAGAAGACTACATGCATTTATGTTGAATTACGATTTTTCTCTTTCTGCTTTCATTCACTTGGAGACAAATTTTCCACTCACTAATCCTTGAAACTTTAGCGTTGAATCTTGCATTAGCATGACCATTAACTTACAACAGCAGCAATTTGTTAAGAATTTCAAAAGCAGAAACACCGCACCATTACCCAAGGAAGACACATAAACACGTTTTCCTGCAAGACAGCGATAGCTGCGTTAATTGATGTGAATACATTTCCCTTACAGAAATCTTCATAGAAATGCATTTTTTATGAAAATTTTCATTTTTGTTAAGCACCGTTTAAATGCAAGAGATTTACATTTTTAATAATTTTTTCCTTTGTTTAAACAAGAGAAATGAGTGTTAATGCGTATAAATAATTCATATCGCAATGACTTTTTTATTCACTAGCGCGGATGTAGAAGTACCGACGGATGGTTAGTAGTAGTTAACATACGCACGAAAGCACTCAAATTGGCGTATCTAATGTGTCGCCAAATAAACGCAGACACAACTGTAATTATCAATATTAAATTGTTGTCAACTCAAACAGCTGCATCCTTTGTGCACTTCTGCCTCGTATATTTAGTTAAAGTTCAGTTATGCCAACACTCACACTCTACAAAACGAACATTCACTTTGAATTCCCGTTAATTTGATATTTTTTTTTTAATATCCTTTTAATTTGAAAAAGCGTAAACGCGCGACCGCGTGCGATACAAAGTCCGGCCAACGACGGAATGATGTTTGTGAACGCACTCAAAATGCAGAGGAGCTGTTCATCAATGCAGCCGCCGAGCGTGACGCAGCGCAGTAATCATAACAGAGCAGCGGAACAACGCAAAGCTGAGCATCGCTTTGAGCATCTCATTCATTCAGTTGAAGCAAATGAATGCCAACACGATGAATGAATGAAAATATGTCGAGAGCCGAACTGTGTATGTATGCGTTAGTAGTTAGTGTGAAGAAAGCAATGAAAATGTGCAATGCAAATATTGCTCTCATTTAGCCAAAAGAACAACTGCTCTATTTCTCACATATGGCATACCGTGTTCATCCACCCTTATTTACCTTTGCCGTTGTTGTTATTAGTAATATTCTCATATTTTCATGCTACAGCTATCATCAAATTTCATTCATTCATTGCGTAGTGATAAGAAAGTTTCAACGCACACTCTTGAACTGCTCACACGACACGGTGTACTCAATGGTCGTACCCTGGTATGGGAGCGCTGTAGAAGAAAGCTTTTAACATATGGTGTTGTAAATTTCAGAACGATATGTAACTGTGTACCAATAGATATAACTAGCACACTGAGAGCAATACGAATTTTACCAAGAGTACGCTATTAAGAGAGCAAGAGAGGGAAAACAAATAAAGAGAGCTGCATGATTTCTAGTAAAGTGGAAAAACAACCTGTTGCTAACCAGTGCGTAACGGAGTATATAATTATAAACAGAGATATGCGTGTGACCTTATCTATGAATGCAGTTATGCTCGTATATGGAGAGTTTCGAAGGATTAATAGCCTGATACTAACTTTAGAGACTCAGATGTACATAAGCAGTTAGTGAGACACAATGTCGTAGGTGAATGCATACAATGATGCATCAATGGCGGCAATGACAAACAGATGTTTTCCTGGTATCTAGTAATGAGAAGCAGAACATAAAGGGTGATTTTTTAAGAGCTTGATAACTTTAAAAAAAAAAAAAACGCATAAAATTTGCAAAATCTCATCGGTTCTTTATTTGAAACGTTAGATTGGTTCATGACATTTACTTTTTGAAGATAATTTCATTTAAATGTTGACCGCGGCTGCGTCTTAGGTGGTCCATTCGGAAAGTCCAATTTTGGGCAACTTTTTCGAGCATTTCGGCCGGAATAGCCCGAATTTCTTCGGAAATGTTGTCTTCCAAAGCTGGAATAGTTGCTGGCTTATTTCTGTAGACTTTAGACTTGACGTAGCCCCACAAAAAATAGTCTAAAGGCGTTAAATCGCATGATCTTGGTGGCCAACTTACGGGTCCATTTCTTGAGATGAATTGTTCTCCGAAGTTTTCCCTCAAAATGGCCATAGAATCGCGAGCTGTGTGGCATGTAGCGCCATCTTGTTGAAACCACATGTCAACCAAGTTCAGTTCTTCCATTTTTGGCAACAAAAAGTTTGTTAGCATCGAACGATAGCGATCGCCATTCACCGTAACGTTGCGTCCAACAGCATCTTTGAAAAAATACGGTCCAATGATTCCACCAGCGTACAAACCACACCAAACAGTGCATTTTTCGGGATGCATGGGCAGTTCTTGAACGGCTTCTGGTTGCTCTTCACCCCAAATGCGGCAATTTTGCTTATTTACGTAGCCATTCAACCAGAAATGAGCCTCATCGCTGAACAAAATTTGTCGATAAACACATTTCGAACCGAACACTGATTTTGGTAATAAAATTCAATGATTTGCAAGCGTTGCTCGTTAGTAAGTCTATTCATGATGAAATGTCAAAGCATACTGAGCATCTTTCTCTTTGACACCATGTCTGAAATCCCACGTGATCTGTCAAATACTAATGCATGAAAATCCTAACCTCAAAAAAATCACCCGTTAGTACCAGACAATAGCGAAGTTGGATGAGTGATTGCTTTACATTCAAAAACATTGAATAGTTTTAGGATAAACTTTGCTGAAATGGCGTAATAGTAGTTCACTTTTAGTATTCATTGATTGATGATATAGGAATATGTGACCGTTTTATTTGATTGGCAATGAAATATGCCCCACCAAAAAAAAAAAAAGATAAATAAGTTATCCGTCAATATTGATTTTTCCGCATTATATGTGATCTGGTCTACGAAAAGGGAGCTAACGTGCGAAAACTATTTTTCTGGGAAACAGCTGTTAAAAATAAACAACTCGTTTCGTCAGTTTCTCGTTATCTCATTAATTGTTCTCCTTTCCAGAGGCTTCAAGGACGTCCAGTAAGTGGTGGTTTTGGTCGGAATATTATTATAGTTCATCGTGCAAGTTGCTAGTGTGGAACATTTAAAAAAGTAACACTGAAGAAGGATCATTTACTCTAATACCGCGCAGCTGCTGTTGTCTTGTTTTCATTCGTCTCTCTTTCACATTTGTGTAAGTGTTTCTGTTGATTATCGTCTTCGCATTTCGCATGAAATGAACCATGAGTGTTGATGAGGAGTTCAGTGCCATGAAAAGGATGATGAAAACAATGAAGAGAACGATTATGATGAAGACGAAGTATGTGTATCTCAGGCAGAAGATTATACCGAACAAACTTTTGTTAAGATTGACCTGTCTGTTGTTGAAGTAAAGGAGGAGGAGCTGGTAACAAAATTTCTGTCAAAAGATTGTTATAATAAAAAATGTCATACACTGATACCACGGGAAATGATCGAGAGTACGCGGAGAGATGTTGAAAAATGAACTTGATTTAGTGATACTAAGTCACATCGGAGCTGGAATTATGAGTAACGAAAAGCTAGAAAGTGTATACGTAAAGCTTGCTGGGCGGAAGAAATGTGGACAGAGACAGGATACAGAAGTTATGAGGCATAAAATTACATTTACCTTCTACACAGTACGAAAGTTATACAACCAGCCGGTTTATCTTTGGAACGTCAGTGGTACATCTATCACAATCTTCGCAGCTTAGTTTCGGATATATCTAAAGTAGATATATAGAAGGCAAAAACTAGTGAAGATGTTCTCAAACCAGACGAGGAACCAGGTCCATCTTCCTCAGGATCAAAACGTAGCAAGATCTCAAGGAAAACGACATCATAGAAAAGTATATAAACTACTCAGCATTATTATTTTTGGCCATAATACGTTTTTCTAGTGTATAATCATGTCTTTATAGCTTATAATTCAATGTATTTTGTTCATTACAAAAAAATTATATTTTTTCGTATTTTTACTCTTCTTTCTCTACATTTTTAGGGAACTTTCAAACAAGTTATGACTTTTTGGATTCTATCACGTGAAAAAGCATCTCATCTTCCATCCGAATCAACTAAAAAGTGAAAATTGATTTTTTGACACCTAAGTCACATATGTTTATCCTCACGCCATCCCCTCGGAATTAAGATAGCAAAACGATTAACTTAGAACAAAGTGAGGAATCAATCGCTAAGAAATGACTGTAAACCTCCAACTGAAGACAAAAGTGCAAGGAATGAATAAGTAAACCTACAACTGAAGACAAAAGTGCAAGGAATGAATAAGTGTACCCTTGGGAGCGAACAAATTTCCACACTAAAGACACGTTAAGAAACGTTGATGGTAAAGAGAAAAAATAATTAGCCAAATAAAAAAATATACTTACGTAAAGGGTGGTCTATACTTAATTGTTTGTTTTAATGTAATGAAGAACCGATTTTTGAGATATTTGTTTAAGTTAATTGAAAGAAAAAAGAAGAAGTGAAGACTGCCTTACTTTGATAATTGCTCATTTGTTTTGTGCTAATTTCTTCTTTCCAAGTCAATATTTGGTTTTTCCTGATATTCGCAATCCTTAATGGATTTTTATACTCTCGCAACAAAGTTGCTAAGTTTTGCCACATAACGGTTGGTTATAAGTCCTAAAACTAACAAGTAAGGAAAGGCTAAGTTCGGGTGCAACCGAACATTTTATACTCTCGCAATTTATTTAGAGATTTACCCTTATTTTCGGTGAAAAATTACCCTTAGACACTGAGTTCTTCATGTTTGATATTAGGGGCCTTGAAAAGTCATGGTTCGATTTTGACATTTTTTCACAGCTCAAATACATTATTTGTGTAAAGTTTTATTTCGCTATCTTTATCGGTTCCTTATGAATACATTATAAAGTGAACGAATCAGATGGAATTCAAAATTGAGTTATATGGGAAGTAGGCGTAGTTGTGGATCGCCCATATGCCACCAGTGTCATCAGGGTGTCAAGAAAATATTATATACCGAATTTCATTGAAATCTGTCGAGTAGTTCTTGAGATCTGGTTTTTGACCCATAAGTGGGCGACACCACGCCCATTTTCCATTTTGTAAAAAAATCTCAGTGCAGCTTCCTTTTGCCATTTCTTATGTAAAATTTAGTGTTCTGACGTTTCTCGTTAGTGAGTAACGTACTTTTAGTAATTTTCAACCTAACCTTTGTACGGGAGGTGGGCGTGGTTATTATTTGGGTTCTTTCATTCTTGGACTGTCTAAGGAAACGGCTAAAAGAAACGACTATAGAAAGTTTGGTTTATATAGTTTTATTGGTTTGCAAGATATATACAAAAAACCTATTTGGGGGCGGGGTCACGCCCACTTTTCCAAAAAAAATTACATTCAAATGAGCCCCTCCCTAATGCGATCCTATGTTCCAAATTTTATTTTCATAACTTAATTATGGCTTAGTTATAGCTCTTTATGTGTTTTTGGTTATCGCCATTTTGTTAGCGTGCCTGTGGTCCGTTTCCGCCCATTTTCGAAATTCTTATGGTGCCAAGGTTCACGTGTTCCAAGTTTCATTAAGATATCTCAATTTTTACACAAGTTACAGCTTGCACGGACGGACGGACAGACAGACATCCGGATTTGAACTTCACTCGTCACCCTGATCACTTTGGTATATATAACCCTATATGTAACTCGTTTAGTTTTAGGACTTACAAACAACCGTTATGTGGACAAAACTATAATACTCTCTTAGCAACTTTTGTTGCGAGAGTATAAAAATGATAAACATGACGAGTAAAGTTGAAAGTTGTTGGTATTATTACTGAGCATGTTACTACCGCATTAGTAATTATTAATAACGGGCCATTGCGAATTAATTAATTAACGCAATTCAATTTCATTTTGTGCTTGTCTTGACGCAGACATACCAGCGGGTTGGAGATGTTTATAGAAAATAAAGCGATCGGTTCTGTAAATACTTGCATTCAATGTGGTTAGATAAGTCTCTATGCACTTTTTACATTTATAGAGTAGAAAAACTAACTTGTGGCCTTATGTATAATAACGAAATAGATTACCTCCAATTCATAAACCAACACGGACACTGATAGTGTACATTTTTGTTGTCAATTATCTTTCGCGGAGATTAATATGACTAATATTTTATATTAATGTATATTTGAGATATCAACTATAGGAAAATTAATCATATTATTTGGCTTATGGGAATTGGAAGATATGGATTGAATTCATCCATTATTACTCTAGATATTAGTATATACTAGTTTGTTGTCTAGGACTAAATGTCCTATAATAACAGTAAAGCATATTTATCAACTTATGTAACTGTCCTCGAGCACAAATACGTATGCGTTCACTGCTGTGTATAACGAACTGTCATATTAGTGTTTGTTAGTTATGAGCGATATTTCACTACCAGTGAAGTTTTCACTTTGATTGAAAAATGGCATATAACAATTGCGGTCGATTTCTATATTCTCGCAACAAAGTTGCTACGAGAAACTTGGAAGACGTATTTCTTGGCACCATAAGAAGGTTAAGTTCTAAAATGGGCGTAATCGGACCACTGCCACGCCCACAAAATGGCGAAAACCAAAAACACATAAAGTGCCATAACTAAGCTATAAATGAAGCTATGGAAGTAAAATTTGGTATGAAGGATCGCACTATGAAGGGCATATGTGGATGTAATTTTTTTGGGGAAGTGGGCGTGGCCCCGCCCCTACTAAGTTTTTTGTACATATCTCGCAAACTACTAAAGCTATATCAAGGAAACTTTCTAGAGTCGTTTATTTTAGGTACTATCTTATACCGTCCAAAAATGGAGGAAATCGGATTGTAACCAGGCCCACCTCCCATACAAAGGTTATGTTGAAAACTACTAAAAGTGGGTTAACTCACTATCGAAAAACGCCAGAAACACTAAATTTGCTACACTCAGATTTTTTTACAAAATGGAAAATAGGCGTGGCATCGCCCACTTATGGGTCAAAAACCATATCTCAAGAACTACTCGACGTATTCAATGAAACTTGGTTTGTAATAGTTTCCTTACCTCCCAATGATATGTTGTGAAAATAGGCCAAATCGCTTCACAACCACGCCTACTTCCTATGAACCAGAACTTTGAAGTCAATCTGAATCGTTTACTTTACAATATATAAAGTAAGCACTAGTGAAGATATCGATGCAGAACTTTGCACAAATACTACGTTTATAGTGTGGCAGCCCCATTCTAAAAATCGACGAAATCGAACCATAGGTTTTCAAGGCCCCATATATCGAACATGAGGACCTCGGTGCTTCTAACCTAATATTATGGTTTCCAACTTTCAATGGACTTTATACAACATATATGACGAGTATGTGGGTCAAATTGTGTATTATATTAATAAAGTTAAATAAATAAATTGCGAGAGTATAAAATGTACGGTTACACCCGAACTTAGCCCTTCCTTGCTTGTCGTAAATAGCAGTGATTTACAATCGCAATGACAGTTCAGTAATTTGAGTTCTATCACAGTAGCTACATAAAATTCGTTTTTTTTTTGTTGCGATCACAATAGCATCAAATCACAGTGATTTAAAAATAGCAATATAGCTTGTCATTGGTGTTAAGAAGGATTTTATTTTGCATTTTTGTAACACATACAGCTCATCATTACATCTTCTGCGGTATTCGCCGTTGCCTATGTTTAAGGGACCATGCTGGCTAGGTCATGCTTTTCGAATGAACGAAAATGTTTCAGCTCTACACGCTGGTGGAAGCGGAGGACTACCACTCCACTGAAAGGACCAGGTGGAGAAGAACCTGGCTTCACTTGGCATTACAAATTGGAACCAAAATGCGAAAAGAAGAAACGAATGACGCGTTGTTGTGGACTCGGCTACAACCACATAAACTGTCGCTACGCCAGTCAAGAAGAACAAGAAGATTAGGTTCATATATCATAGGCATGATAGGTGCGGTGATGATTATCAACTTAAGAGGCATTTATTCTACCAACTTAGTTAGTAACAGAATTGAGTATTTGTTTAGATTGCCTAAGTGTCTAATTGGATAAAATGAAATGTAATTTTCTATTTTTAGCATTATCACATAAAAGCGAGAACATCTATATGTTAAATCTTTGGCTGAAACAAAAGTAATGGCTCTTTTTACGATGATTTTCTAAAAGTAGCACAGCTAGAAGGAATATGGATCTCAAGTTTTGCAGAATATTGTAACTCCAAAATCTGTCGTTTACGCTGAAACTCTATTCTGAGCTCGATCACTGGATTGTCAAATAAAAGTCACACCTTAATGGCTACACACTAATCTTTATTTCTAATTCCTTATAACTTAACACTTTATTACTCAATACTCTACTTTACAACTCTAACTTAGAACTGTGTCTTGCTGCCAGTCCGGCAACCCTTATATAGTCGGTTGGAAACATTCTGGTAGCTACGAATATCGATGTCTAGATACATTTGGCAAGTTATCGATTTCGATTATCAATTCTAGTTTGTTCTGGTACCATTTTCGTCACAATATAATTTTAATAAATAAACTAATGTCTATAAAGTTCTAACTTGAAAAGCAAGCCCTAATCTTTTACTGGTAAAGCCAGTGGGATTCATGTAGCAGAAGTGTTTCCTAGGAACTCATAAACAAATACATTGTCTAAAAGTTCCTTTGGATTTGGCTTCGTAGTTACACCAAGTAGCGGAGTGGAATCATTCGAATTTAACTGGAAGCTCGAGAAATTTCTTTAACATAAACGGGCTTTGATTTGAAAATTTTAACGAAGACAGTGCCGTTTATGTCCACACGGTTCAGGTCTGATATTTTTATGAATACTAAATCAATCTTGCAATTCGTATTTAATGACCAGCTTATTCCTTTATATGTATTTAATATTTTTGTTGTAGTTGGTATTTTCAGCATATTAAAAATAAGCAGGGTACTCGTCTTCAAGTATTCGATCAGTTGGTGCAAAGGATGGGCCAGGACTTAATAGGTTTGTCAAAATTTAGTTCCTGCTCCAACCCGTGAATAGTACTACACTAAAGCTAACAACCTTTTACTTACATGTCGCTTTAGAAAAGTCCGTTTGCAAAGTACATTCATCCATATCCAACTGAAAATAAACCACAATTTTTCAAGGAACAATTTATTTATACATAAATTTCGTAAAAAACTACTTTTATTTGCGAGTTTTGATATATTGCTTAATTATCGGTTTATAAAATATTAATTAAATAATTAGTATATTATTTAACTAAAATTTACAATTTAGCAGTTTTCACATTTTTATTTAAATGTTTAATTCAACTTCTGGATCTTCTGTTTGATGCTTCAGTGTAAGTGGACGTCGCATAGATCTCGTCAAGATGTACAAACTTTTGTTTGACTAACCTCCTGCCAGGCACAATTGTTTGATGAGCTCAGTGTCTCTCTATACTTTGGTCATTTTCATATTTCTGCTTTCTGCGTTGGCATGGTCTTATTCCTCTAATCTTTCTGTATGGTAGGTTTCAAGTTCCAGCGTTAGTGTCTCCCCGTGAGCCTATTGACCTAAATCTGTGTAATATAAAATGAGCGAATAATAATTTAAATTTACTTTGGTTGAGAGATTTAGGACACATAATGTATACTATGAATTCCTACCCGGATGAACCAGTGCATCCACGAAATGTTTTTATGTCATCACATTAAGAGTGCTGTATGGATCCACCAAATCGGCATTGTAGCTATTGTTATTAGAGTTGTAGTATCGGCAATTTTATACACATTATCTTGAAATAACATGCAGGTGGACTGTTACAACCACGGCGTTTAAAATACAGTGGTATGGCATTCAAAATCCTGCGGAGGCACCAAACTGGTAATAAAAATGGAATGATGAAAAGAAAATTTTGAAATTACAAATTATGACATTTTTGCTTAAGCTCATATGAAATATAAGTAAAGTATATGGAGTACACATCTATTTATGGTAGTATCATTTATTTGCATCCTGACACTACATGTCTTTTAATGAAATATGAAATATTTATTTAAGAAAATAAAATAAAAGAAAATTACTCAGGTTTCAAACTATGAATGCTTATTTATGGAATTTAATATTTAAATATATTTAAGCAATTTAAATTGATTATTCAGTTGTTATAAAAAATACCTTTGTCTCTGATACCCCCAAAAGCAAACTGCGTGTACAATTATATTCATAATTTCTTTCTCCCATTAATTATTCTGCTAGTTATTATCTATCATGTACACTAACATTAATTTTTCATAATATGTTTCATACACATATTTTGCTATATCCATATGGGAGAGCGTATCTAAGTTACTCATACGCAATATCAAACGGAATGTAAACGCTTCTACCGCAAACTTAATGCTCTTATAGCGGAGTCTAAAGCGCGACTGAAGTTGCCCCATCAGCAATAACAAAAGCAGCTACAAAATACAACAGACACAACAAAAACTGGAACCGGTCACTACCATATCGTTGAAATCATGATTGCGGTAGCAAAAAACGGAAATCAACAGTCGCGAAGACTACATGTGACCTAAATACAATACTGCCTTGCTTATATGACTTATTGACATATAGATTTGTATAAGTACTTATGATGTATGTGTGCAAGATTTTTCGTTAGTGCATTTAATGTATAATAAGAGCAGCAACGCCGCGCTAATGTACTTGTACATATGTGCAGTTAGTTCACTGAGTGTAATGTCATTTTCATACTTTAAGTCACTTGTAAGCATTTTTAGCACATTTCGGCTGTCACAAAATGCTTTGCGTCGAAAAAACGTTAAATTTTTATGGACACTTATAATTCTTCAAAGGTCTGAAGTTGTTATCGACACATTTTTAATATGTTTCATAGAGTGGTTGGTGCGAAGTCATAAGCAAAGACAATATCTAATATCTGAGCTCTACGAAATATACGAAATAATATTTGGTATCACCAATTGCAGATTTGTACCAAAGTTGTACTATTGGAACAAAGTAAATAAAAGAGTTAGCATTGAAGTACACTATAGTTCACGATTTCATAAAATATTTATCTACAAATTACAACAAATACAATAACAGCAGCAGTTAACACTGTAAATGTCGAAAGAATCCCACCGACAATGCCACCTAACATTCGAACCGTTGAATTTGAAATGTGGCGGCAGTAGCTTGATGTTGGTTATGACAGACACCGTTGAACACACTTGCCACCTGTCGACCCCAGGCAGTCGAGTGGACCAAGTAGCGCAATTGTCAGACCACCAACAGACTCGGTCGTTGTTCGAGAAGTATGTACCTATGTACATTGGTATATATGTATGTATGTATGACATGAAGGTACATTGTTGACATTGTTTAGAGGATCGTTGTTGTTATATATCGTTATCAAAGTCAAAATGACTGAGAAGCCTTCAAAATTTCATAAATTTTTAAGGGGCGCAGCAATAAAAAATCAACAAAATACCATTAAATTCCAATATTGACAGTCGAAAGAGTAATAGTACAAAATATATACTGTACTACAAAGTCACTTCAATAGACAAACCGATAGATACATATTCGCTTATATAAACACGCAAGTGTCCATTCTTTACAGTGAGATTATAAACTTTACAAATACCACAAACACCTTCACACAACAGCGAACAAACTGAATGGAATCCAAGCAAAACATGGAGAAGCACGAAAAGCACTTGAATGGCGGTGGAATGAACAGGCAAAGGAGAAAGTGGCTTTTTTTCTGCCTTTCATCGTTAATTGTTCTTTTTATTTTCTTCATATTCCTTTGCGTGCAAAATGTTTGCCACACGCTCTTGCAGCAATTAAGAGGAAATGTCACTTACAAAGGCACGGTTAGGAGGTGTAAGGATAGCAAGTTATACCATTTTTCTCCTTTTATTTTCAATGTCATCGCAAATGGTATAATGACCTTCGAGTGCGGGTCTCTTCTCATCTAATTCGACCTGAATGGCACCGAGGGTCTCTTTCAATTCTACGCAATCCACTTTCAATGTCTTTAAGATAGTTTTAATTACTTTCGTTTTTATTATTGAAATAAATTACTATTTCTATTTATCTCCAACTGTTTTGCTACCATTTCATTATGAAATTAGCGTAATGCAAGTCATGAATAAATGTTAAGATCTTACGAAGAGCATAATTCTGTCGTTTATATGATATTCAGTCAAAAATAAGCCAATAAAGAATAAGGTAGAACGTTTTTCAATATTTTTTATCTATGGATTTTTAAACTTTTAGTAACTCTCATGGAAATATAATGGGGAAATGTCTTAGTCTTAAATTATTATTTATTTAAATAAGCATAATACGTTTACTTGTCCTCCACAGTTGATTTTGCTAATAATATTGATTACTGTTTTGACTCAAAGAACTCTCCGCAGCCGCACAGGGTACACATGTGTTGGAGAAAAGTTAATAACTTTGATTTGCGCCGAAGCATTGGTGTGAAGTCACTCAATTAAGTTTTTATGGCATTTAACGCCAATAAAATCTGTACCACTCAAGTGACAGGGCAAAAACTCATCAAAGTTTATAACGCTATTCAAAGATCGCTTTAGCTGCCTCATAATCAAGAATGCATAGAATAAATTCTTCCGCTTCACCTAAAGTCACTGTTAATTATCACCACACGAATAGTCTCAAACTCCCTTACCCTTGCAGACCTTACAACTAATCCACCGAAAAGGTCGTACCATTGCGCCTGACAATGCGTAATCGCATTTTAGTATTACCTTCGTCCATTGGTTATTGGCCTTGATAATATTTATTGTTATGTGCTTCGTTGGATTGAAATACGATTAGCGGTGTAATTGACCCTAGGCAAATTGTCTGGCCAAGCTGCGCACAATGCGGATATAAATATGTGACTGTGAGGGAAGCCACCTCCAGTGACCGCCAGTAAGTGGAAATTGTCATAAAGTGAACACACTCATCTATAATCCCTTTTCCCTCTTCCCTCTCTCTAGCTTTGAAATAATCAGACACATATTCAATTATACTTATATGTATAATGTGTGTATATGATTGCTTGAAGAGCTACTCTAAGACGAGCTATTAAATGTAAAAGTGAGTAAATTACTTGCAACCGAGTCGCCGAAACTGTGAAAAAAATTATAAAAGTTAATTCAGAGGGATAGTGTTGCAGCGAAGAGCTTGCACTCGTGCGCTCTTAAGTACATTTTTAGCAAACGTTAAGCGGTCCAAAGTGAAGAACAGACACACATGGAAATCTACATGCATATGTATATACGAATGGGTTGGTGTCAACAGTTAAATATTGCGGCAATTATGGTTTTAAACTGCACATTTATAGCGTCACATAGTCTGAGTTGTTGGCTTTTCTGTTTGACGTCTGACAGCTCCAATGGCTACCCACTGAAAATAGTTTTAGTTTTACTTTGTTCTGGCAATTTTCTCAGTACTTGACCTAAATTGCAAACTGTTTGCTTTTTAGTCTTTCTACTATTTGTTCATCAGCTACGTCCATAAGCATGATTTTGCATTTGTATGTACGTATATATGTCACGTAAAGAGTAGTTGGTTATCCTCATGGTTGTTCTCGTTCTCTCATTCGTCTTATTTCTCAGTACTTTCGGGAATGCTGCAAATGTTGCAAGTGCTGAAATAGTGGAAATAACTGTTGGTTGCGTCGAACTGACTTTTTAATACAATGCATTCTTCATGATGCAGCAAATTCCGAAAACAAGTCTATGGAGCTCTTTCTTGTTCCATCCTTATTTTCAACGTTGTCTTCATAGCTAAAATCACTAAAATATGAATCATGGATCTTATTTAGCAGGGAAAA
The DNA here is from genome assembly GCF_028554725.1 of Zeugodacus cucurbitae. Lineage (NCBI taxonomy): Eukaryota > Metazoa > Arthropoda > Insecta > Diptera > Tephritidae > Zeugodacus > Zeugodacus cucurbitae. The sequence continues at coordinate 47,563,131 of NC_071671.1, read as the reverse complement.
CTATTTAGTTGAATGAAATCGAAACTCTTTAATAAGTCATCGCTTTATTTCCTAAATTGTGTTAAATCATTTTGGTCAAATTGCAATAAATACTAACCGCATTTGAAACTGGCCATACTTATTTTTAACTAATGGCAAATCGAATCAAAAGGAAATAAAACACTTTATGACTCTAAGCAGATAAAAGTAAGTCGAGAAAAGTGGCATCAAATTGCCACAACAGTGGTGACATGGAGATGAGACGCGTTTGCACTGAAATGCAACTGAATATTTTATAATGCTAGTGAAATTTATGGCTTCTTATTACGATAAACGTAAGTGTTTCTGTATTTAAACTAAATTTAAAAAAAGTTTTCCGTAAAGCAAATAAATATAATACAAAATTTAAGTGACGAAAATTATTGGGCATTTTCGTGAATATATCTTCCTGTTTGGTTTAAAATCCTAAAATAACTGTGCGAGTCATTTTAAGCATTTGTTTATTTATTATTCTGGTCGTTTACTTTGTTTAGTTTCATAATAATCCAGTTGCTATTCTGTAACTGTGTCACATCAATAAATCCAATTACCGCAGCAGTTTAGTGGAATTTTCAAAAAAATTGAGAAGGGAACTTGGCGTATGAGTGACATTTTGCGCATATTTTGATATGGTGATTTGCCAACGATACACAAGTTTATATAGTATCTAATTACGGAGTATTCATTACGGAATGTTCTTTTCGTTGGTTGAGAATAAATATATTTTGTGACTACCATTTAAGCTCGACATGGCGTCTGAGTGGCAATACAAAACCAAACCAAACTTTAAGGTTGTTTAAATTATAATTTATCACATATATATTTGACAATAGTCATTCTTTATTATAACGAACTCAAATGTACGTAAATTACAATAAGCAGTGGAGTTTGTAAAAGGAATAAATCAATAACAATGCAAACCCTTTTGTTAGAATTACAACAATTTGGAAACGATTGGACTGGCTTGTGCAAACTGAAATGCAATACATAAACTACTGATTTACAAAGAGGAAGACCCCACAATCTGTGCAATTACCGTGGGATAAGTCTCCTCAATATCGCATTTAAGGTCCTGTCGAGCGTATTGTGGGAAAGATTAAATCCCACCGTCAACGAACTGATTGGACCTTATCAGTGTGGCTTTAGACCTGGAAAATCCCCTATGGACCATATATTCACAATGCACCAAACCTTATAAAAGACCCGAGAGAGAAGAATAGACACTCACCACCGTTTAATCGATAGCACGATTTCCTTTAACTTTGATGCCGGAGAAAATAATACGAGCTGCAGAGCTAAATAGAGAAGGTACAATCTTCTATAAGAGTGTACAGCTGGTGGCGTACGCCAATGATATCGATATCATTAGAAACAACACCCGCGCCGTTCTGCTTTCTCCAAACTGGATAGGAAAGCGAGGCGTATGGGTCTGGCGGTGAACGAGGACAATACTAAATATCTCCTGTCATCAAGCAAACCATCAGCACACTCACGTCTTGGCTCCCACGTCACTGTTGACAGTCATAACTTTGAAGTTGTAGATAATTTCGTCTACCTGGGAACCAGCATTAACAGCAATAACAATGTCAGCCTGGAAATCCAACGCAGAATCACTCTTGCCAACAGGTGCTACTATGGACTAAGTAGGCAATTGAAAAGTAAAGTCCTCTCTCGACGAACAAAAACCAAACTCTACAAGTCTCTCATTATTCCCGTCCTACTTTACGGTGCAGAAGCGTGGACGATGTCAACATCCGATGAGACGGCACTAGGAGTTTTCGAGAGAAAGGTTTTGCGGAAGATTTATGGTCCCTTAAGAATTGGCAACGGCGAATACCGCAGACGATGGAACGATGAGCTGTATGTGTTATTCGACGACATAGACATAGTCCAGCGAATAAAAAAACAGCGGCTACGCTGGCTAGGACATGTTGTTCGAATGGATGAAGGTGCTCCAGCTCTGAAAGTATTCGATGCAGTACCCGCTGGTGGAAGCAGAGGAAGAGGGAGACCTCCACTCCGATGGAAGGACCAGGTGGAGAGGGACCTGGCTTCGCTTGGAATAACCAATTGGCGCCAAACTGCCAGAAGGAGAGATGCGTGGCGCGCTGTTTTGGACTCGGCTATAACCGCGTAAGCGGTGTCTACGCCAGTCAAGAAGAAGAAGAATTTTTGCTCAATTTCTTTTACACATGTTTCTAAGTTATGTTTATTTTATTTTTAATGCTTGGTAATTGACCTTTTTCTAGCAAATATTTATTTTGTTTTAGTTTTTCTACTAAAAATTTAGAAATGTCGTAAGTTTCTATTTTATTATTATTATTTGATCCTACTTCTACTTCACTTTCACTTGACGACACGTTTGCACTTCTATAACATTAGATGTTTGATCTCCCTTTGCTCAAGTAATTGCAATTGGTTTGAACTCATTTTTATACATACGAAATTGAGCAAAAGCTGTTGCTGTTTGATCGAACTCGACTTACGAGCAATTGCTCACATGCCTCAACTCAGCGCTTTTACTCGTTTTTATGCATGAGACCCATTGTTTTCTCTGTATTACATACGATTACAGCTTAGCAAATTTTTGCCAATAATGAACAAAGATTTCTTAGTCCCCAAAAAACTTTTCTGAAGCTAAACATCACTACCAACTTAATCAAAATTGCATTCCAAATAGTTTTAAATATATTATAAAGGACATATGTATATATGTATGTATATGTTTTATAATATATAATATTCTATAGCTTTGCGGGGGAGCAAAAGATTAGGGGGGATATGGGATGGAAAAGCGAATAGCCTCTGCCATCCGATTATCAATTAACCTCATTTACGCGTGACACTCCCTGTTTGGTTAGTGAGGCTAACGAAGCTCTGGCGACCGAGTAAAGGCGGTATAACCTTATCATCTATATAGAGTAAATGGGGTTGTAAAACCAAACCAAATACTTTGAATCAGGTCCGGGACGCTTCAGTCGATATCTCGACATCAGAACCGGATAGATAGGCTGATAAACGGTCAATCGTAAACCAAACTTATTAATGAAGTTACAATGAAGAAGGCTCGGTTAAAACAAACACTCATACAAATAACGACTTTATGCATGAAAAATAGGGCCAGATTCTAAGCATGGAATATTTGCGCACTCTCAGAAACTTCACGTCTAGACCAAGAGCAAATGATTTATTCTGAAATTGAGGTTAAATTACCAACTATTTTGCAACAAAAATTGAAATGCATATGAAAACGTACTTTATAGAATAATTCAAACAAATTTTTCAATTGAATCTATACTAATATATAAAGCTGAAGAGTTTGTTTGTTTGTTTGTTTGAACGCGCTAATCTCCGAAACTACTGGTTCGAATTGAATAATTCTTTTTGTGTTGGATAGTCCTTTTATTGAGGAAGGCTATAGGCTACATAGGTGTAAAAAACTGGGGAAATTATTTATCTTCCGTTCCTTGCGCTCAAGATTAGATACGCTAAGGATCGAGAACGGTTGAACCATTCTTGATGAAATGTTCAGAGGTTGTTCGTTGTGGATCTTGGAAGGTTTAGTCGGAAAATTGTAAAATTCCAAAAAGTAACTTTTTTCCATACACTTTTTTTCAATCTATCTATAAAAAAAAAAACAATTCGGAAAAGTCGGAAATTGGCAAGTGGCAACAGAGAATTCAGAATTGCAAATGAGCGGTGACATCTACAACGAAGCATTGAAATTCATATGCCATTACCAAATCGTCAAATTAGAGATGTACTGAATCGTGCATACGACAGAATAACTTTGGAACAACAAGTATAAAGAAATGTTCCATTATTTAATGAGCAGCAAAAGACGATCTATGATGAAGTGATTAAGGCTGTCCATGATGGAAATGGTGGACTTTTATTTCTTGATAAGCACGGTGGAACTGGGAATCCTGGTTGATTCTGATATCATTGATTTTGGCATTACGTTGGCTCTCGCGTCTACTGGAATTGCAGCAACGCTACTTGAAGTTGGAGAAACGGCACATTCGACATGGTAGCTTCAGTTAAACATGCAAATCTATGAAACATCTATGAGAAGAGTGCAATTTTCTAGAAACACTTGACAGAACAATGAAAGATCTGTGGAATAATAATCGTCGCTTTGGTGGCGTAATGATACTGTTATTGACAAACACATGCTGTTATTTCGAAATCAATCGAAGTCATCGTACTTGTCAACTTCCGGTGTTCATACACATCGATCGATCATGTTGAAAATGAAGACGAAGCTGTGAATTATCCAGTGAAATTTCTAAATTCTTTGTCATTATAATGCTTTGTCATTTATTTTTCTTCGCAATCTTCAAGCAGCTATCGAATAATGTAAGAATTGCAAGAATTTTTAAAGGGACTTACAAGGGGGCAGAATGCTTGATTCCACGAATTTCTTTGAGCTCCAACAATTTGCCATTTCAGTTCAAACGTATTCAGTTTCCAATGAGACTTGCATTTGGCATGACAATAAGCAAGTATCAAAGACAGTCGCTGGAGGTGTGTGGCATAAATTTCATTCACGAGTTGAAAAACCATCTTCTCTGTACATTTACGCACCGGAACAGAAAACAAAAAATGTTGTTTATTAAGCTGAGTTACATTGAAAAAAAAATTAGAAAAATCGCAAATAAGTGTTTTTCAACACTATACAAACTCAACTTTGTTTTCAGAACAAATAATTTCACGCAGTGCAACGACTGCGGAGTCAGCTAGTTCAATATAATTGGACAGAAATCAGCTGTTTCTGTTTATATTATTTTGTTTCCCACACGTGTGGGAAGCTTTTTATTTTATCAAAATTGTCACAGAATACCAAAAAATTTCTTACTTGATAAAAATTTGAAAAAATTTCAATTTTTTGTTTTTTTGCTGCGAGACGGCACTCCTCATAGTACCAGCTTGTTTTTTGTCGTTGCCGAAAACCAATTGTTTCGGCTGCAGCGGTATGAGTTTGAAATGCCGTTCCACAGCTCCCTTATATCGAGATGCTGATGAGTGCTCTCAGAGAGCAGGAGTGCAAGTATTTCGTGGCTGTCTGTTGCGATTACAGCTTTTCGACGTCGAACCTTCCTTGTGTTTGTTGACGGGCATTATTTGCTGCACAGAGGCGGGTGCGTATCTTCGCTGCGACCAGATAATGGTCCGAGTCTATATTTGGTCCTCGGAGCGTACGCACGTCTAAAACACAGGAGACATGTCTTCCGTCTATCACAACGTGATCGATTTGGTTCCGCGTGTTTCGATCAGGAGACAGCCAAGTAGCTTGATGTATTTTCTTATGCTGGAATCTGGTACTACAGACGACCATATTTCGGGCCCCAGCGAAGTCGATCAGCATCAGGCCGTTTGGCGATGTTTCGTCATGGAGGCTGAATTTTCCGACTGTTGTGCCAAAGACACCTTCTTTACCCACCCTGGCGTTAAAATCGCCAAGCACGATTTTGACATCGTGGCGGGGGCAGCGCTCATAGGTGCGTTCTAGGCGCTCATAGAAAGCATCTTTGGTCACATCGTCCTTCTCTTCCGTTGGGGCGTGGGCGCAAATCAGCGATATGTTGAAGAACCTCGCTTTGATGCGGATTGTGGCAAGACGTTCATCCACCGGGGTGAATGCCAAGACTCTGCGACGGAGTCTCTCTCCCACCACAAATCCAACACCAAATTTGCGCTCCTTTATATGGCCGCTGTAGTAGATGTCACAAGGACCCACCTTCTTCCGTCCTTGTCCCGTCCATCGCACTTCATGGATGGCGGTGATGTCAGCCTTTAGTCGTATGAGGACATCAACCAGCTGGGGAGAGGCACCTTCCCAATTAAGGGTCCGGACATTCCAGGTGCATGCCCTTATATCATTATCCTTAAAACGTTTGCAGGGGTCGTCATCAAAAGGGGGGTGTTTCATCCGAGGCTTTCGTAGATTTTTCATTGGTACTTCGTTTTTATGTGGTGGGTTCCAAACCCTACGCACAACCGCATAAACGGGCTTCGCCTTCAAACGGATGTCTGTTGGCTACCCAGAGGATACTTGGTCTAAAACCGGAAGTCGTGAGCTGCTTGAACCATGTGGAGAAGAATCGTTTCTGGCCACTCCCAAGTGAATGACAATTTCCTCACTGAAACTTCTACACATGATCCCATCCTCTAAATCCAGTGCATTAGTGCCACAAATTAGATGTCGCTTGCATTTTGGTTGATAAAGTCTGAATTTTTTCGAAAGACAACTAGAGTTCAGTTCATGCTGTCGGTTCAAGGATAACAGTCAAGTTGACTTCAGTTGAGTGCATTTAAGAGTTAGTGCACTCAAATTGGATTGTGGTAAAGCAATATGGTTGGATGGTTGTTTAATTTGATTTTATCTAAAAGAGCAAAATGCCATTGTCAAGTTGGTTATTGCAATTGCAGAATTTGCGAAATACTTTTGAGAAGCGTTGCCACCCGTTCTAAATTAAAAAAATACAATTGTCTCCAATAGTCAATGTTTGAGCGGGTATGAATGTGTGCTTGTAAGCGTGAATTTATTTTTCTGTATTCTCTTTGATTATAGAGCATTACATTGTAATAGAAAATCTAGTTTTCATTATCTGGTCGTCGCTGGAACAGCCTGTCATTGAGATTTTCTTTTGGCGAATCTTTTACAGGTTTCGAGTTTATTTTCGCATGCAACTAGTAAAACATTAAAGAAGATGAAATTACATATGTACATATGTTGCAGAGATATAGAATTGGACTAAGTGAGCAGAAATGCGATAGTGCGTATGTGTTCACATAATGACTCCAAATTAGTGGTGAATAGGCTTTAATTTCGAGCTAAATTCTGTACAATTTAGTTGGTGTTAAAGAGAAAATACCAGTGCAGATTTATTATATTAAAAAGGAATTGGTCAGATATGTATATTTAAAAAAAAATTTAAATGAATAATTCTTAAATTAAATAAAATAATAAAAAAAATCATACTAACATTATATTTTTGCTGCGAAAGAGTCCTTCCTCAATTAAATTTTACATAAGAATTTGCAATACATGATTATATATAAAGATAAGCGACCTCGTGTGCGTGCTAATTTCTAAAGCATTTGCTGTTCCTCGCAAATTTCTGAGAGAAATTTTAAAATAATTGAAATTTGCACATTGAGGCTGAATAGTAATCTTCGTCTCGCAGAATGTTGTTCATACGTCATAGATCTGTCTGCTGTTAATTCACGTGTGGTAAAGACAAATACATAGTCGTCTATTTAAATGATGATACTGGCATGTTTCAATCTCACTGCAAGTTAAATACAACAAACTTAGATGGTGAAAAAAAAATAAACTTGTAAATGACACAAGCGCTCTTATCAATGTGAAGTTTGCTATTAAATCAATCAAAAAATCATTTATAAAGCAAATTATAGCAGCAAAAAGTCAAAATAAGAATTTCCTTCTTCGAAAGCTGAGAAAATCTATATTTTTTATAGTCACAAACTGGAAAAGTGAATGCAATTTTCAACACTCTTTGGCATAAAGTGAAAAATCGTTTGCCGTCACCAAGTCACTCTGATGTATTTTCAATCATCGCCACAAACATCAAAACTTTTACCAAATGCGGGCCATAAGTTTCTAACGCATACACATCACCACAAGCAGTGATTTCGCAATATTTTATAGTCGAATGTTATTGTTGTTGTCACAGCGTGACTGAGAAAGCTTTACTAAAAGCTTCTCGACTGAGACGAGTACGAGTTTCTTAAACCAATTGCGCATAAAAAAAGTTAATCGTATAAATTTTATATTGCGTAAAACGATGTGATTACACAGATATTTACGCAGGCATACATACAAACACAGGCAAAAATTCTTCGAAGTACTTTAAAGAACAAGTTGCCTTTGCCTTTTCAAACTTAGGAGGCAGTGAAGGCTCGAACTGTCAATTTGGCGACCGCAAAATATTTTATGTTGTGCCAAATGAAGTTACTAGGATTTGCATATTTTATGTCGCAAATGAGCTTTCAAATATGTTTATATGCATACATGCCTTTGCTGCCTTCGTGGAATATGTTTTAATTTCGCTTGTTACTCATACGCAATGGTAGATGCTGCTGATTGAAAAAGGCTCAGGTTTGACTTGTAATATTAGTTAAACCGGATTACACTCATGCAAAGGTGTTGACCATAGCAATAAATGACTAAGAGAGAAGTGACGTAAGCTCTTGATTATTGGGGCTGCTTGAGAAAATGTAAAAATTTTCAAAATAATTAAAGTTTTTTTTTCATATTACTATGAAATTGAGTACTATGCTGCATATACAAAATAGGCTTTCAAATTATATCCTGCTGTTAAATTAGGCTAAATATACTTGGCTTATGCATATACATATGTCATAAAAATTATTTCATATTCGGTTTTTACAAGATGCTACATTTATGCATGTACATATGTTTAACGACACGTATTTTCACTTTGATTAAGTGTCGTTGGTGCCAACACTAGACTACTGTTGCATATACTGAAGATAATACTGTGACGCACTAGTACTAATATGCTGGCAGGGACTTGCTAACTTCCCAGAACTTGTACTACACTTCGTCTGTAACACACACCGGTTGATGTCCCCATTTGTCAGTGCCCAGAAATCTGTGCTGTCAACGTACTTCTCACATATGATCATCTATTTTACCACCTGTATGTATGTGTTGGTTGTGGATGTAAGCATATGAATATCTCTCCGCAAAAGTTGCCATTCTAGCTGGCTCTGCGATTTTTTCTTCACTTTGGTTGATACTCATATATATATCTATAAATATTTTTTACTTAATGCTATTAATATGTGCACTTGTGAATCCTTACAAAGTGTTGTTCCACTTTGACTATTCCCATATACTATAAGTTTTTTTGATAGAAAGTGAGGTGCGAGATCAGTTAATTCTTAATTGCTTCTACCCCTTTCTGACCAACTATGACGTCAACGCCATATTTAGAGTTTATGTAGTAGTAGTAGTTTTATAGCAATTCATCATCTATTTTATCTTGAATTTAATAAAAATAGTCTCGCATAAGTTAACATCTCAACAGCTCAGTGTAATAGTATAATTCATATTCGCAAACTTTTTCCTCTACAAATAAAATTTAATTCCAAAAGAAATATCAGAAAGAAACAACTTCCCAATTAATTGTATTGTTCTCAGTCTATACTAAAATATTAAAAGAACAGTTATTTATGAGTCCTTCAATATTGGGTGGTCTTTGCTGCCATTCTAAACCTTTTAAAATAAATTAAAAACAAACTACTTTTTAATATCATGAAATGTAATTAAACTGAAAACTGAAAGACAAACTAAATAAAATGACATGCCCAACAACTTAATTTAATTCAAAACTTAATACATACTGACCGAGCAGAAGATCAGAAAGTAATGTTACGAAAAAAGGACAAACAATGCAAATACAAATTGTGAGGGCGCAAATGACAATAGTGTGATGGTATTTATGAGCAAGTCCCAGTTTCATGAGAACACTCAATGAGAAAGTGTCGACTGTTGTTCAACAGTTTTAAGGTTTCTAAAAGGACATTTAGTTGTGTTTAGATATTTATGCGTCTGTGTGTGTATGTGTTCATGTGTTGGTGATTTGTGTGAGTTAACTGGGAATGATCACAAAAATGTATGTGACTGCAGTTTTCTGAAGCCATCGCAAATAGCCCTCCATATGATCTAACACACATATACACCTTGTGAGTTTAGGGAAGCAAAAGCCAAAATTTCAAATGGCCAAGAAATACTTGTATATGAGACAATTGCAGGGCAAATAAATTAAATTACCATAAAATGGCTGGTGGTTAGTATTTAGTGTCCATAAACTATCGAAAGTTAGTCTGCAATTGCAACATTTAAATTCGCACCAAAATAAGATTATGTTTTCTGAAATTAAATATCTGATCCTCATGATTGTTGGAAAAGTATATCTTTTAAACTTTTACAGAATTATAACTATTTAACTCTTACGTAAAATCAACTGTTCAGGCAGTACTTGAGACATCATCTTAATTAAGTCAAAGTAAAATAAATAAGTACCAGCATTAAGCACAAAGGTTTTATTTATTAGTTTATTTATTGAAGGTATAACCTTTAAAATGAAACATTTGGTAGAAACTTCTATCATTTATTTTCATTCACCTGAGTAATACTTACAAAGAAATGACAGAAGTTTGGCGCAACGGTAGTGGAAATTTTAATACAAACCAACAGCAAGCCATTTAAAAAGCATTAAGAGAGCTAACAAACTAACTAGTGACCCCTTATGAAAAGTGCGTCGCGACAGTGGACGAGTATTCCCTGAATTACAGCTTTTTCTCTTTCATCTACGAACATTCCTTCTTTGCTGAGTGAAACTAAATAGTTCTGCAATTGTTAAATATTTGATAAGCTGTTGGACAGTACAACTAGTTGTTAGTTTTTCATTTCCTTATTCATTTAAGGTAATTGTTGTTTTCGCTTTATCTCTCTCCTAGTTAATTGCACTTGTTAGCGAGCATCTAACATTAACAAAACTCGACATTTTCATTGCTCTGCTTTTAAATATTTTGTTTGTTCTTTTAATTGGGATTTGGGTGCTTAAGTGAAGTTTGTGTAGCACCAAGAATTTCTGTTGTGACGTAACACTAATTTCCCGCCTTTTGTTTACGACTTGTCCGCAAATTGTCTGCGGATATAACATAAACCCAAATATGAAAGTTTCAATTAGATTTCGACGAGTTATTTCATATAACTTTAGAGGCAAATGAAATGATAGGCAAGTTTATTTGCTGGAACTGTCACGAAGTTGTCACATTGCTCTGACATCATTACATATGATTTAAGGAAATTCGTTTGATTAATGAGTTCTATAGCAATTCCTCTGGTATCGGTGTCGAAACATATATGCTTCTAAGAATGCCCACAGTCCTTCTGTGACTCCTAACAAAATCAAGCGAAAGTTAAAAAGGGTACAAGCTGTTTGTCCTGTCGTATGAGTGACATTTTAAGAACACACATACATGAACGGGAATTTGGCAAAGGAAGAGAAATTTTAAAATATACTGAAGCAAAATGGATCACAGACATTGGTGAACGCGCGTATTTTGTTTAGTTTATTTGTCATTTCCTATATTCATTGTGTTTTGCTTGAATTGATTCATGTGAATTTTTTAAATTTATTTTTACAATTCAGATTGTAATTTACATTGGATTAAGTGGCAATACGACACAGGCAAACTATGCTCCCTCAAATTACAAACAATCTTCCATTTATTTACTGTATCTTTGCATTTTATGTCACTTGTCAGTAATACTGCGTTCATATATTTTCGAAGATTTATTATAAAATTTGCAGTTAATTTGAATTCAAATTGTTTGCAATGCAAACACACGAATAGTGAAGGGGCTGGTAACATAAAAGAACGAAACTAAAAGCTATATATGGCTTTTCACTGGTTATTTAAATGTTGTGTATACGCCGCGTACGTCTACTTCTGTGAATTGCTCTACTTTTATCATATATAGTATGATATATATAATTTATATGAATATTCCGAACTCAAATCAATGAAATTCCAGTGAGTTTTTATATGAATTTATATGAATATTAAAGATGACCAGATGCTTAGCAAATTGCAATTGATAACAAAAAAGTTGAAATTAGTAAGAAATCAAAAAACCTCATTGAAGAAACATAAAGAAACGCTTTAAAATATCTCATATTCACAGAGTATACGCGTACTCTTATGTTAAAAAATATATATTTATATAAGTGTGTGAAAGTGCCGAGGAAAAATTCGGTCAAGGTTTTATCCACTACAAAGACATATCGAAAATTACCAAAAAAAAAAAAGATCTCAAAAGAAAAAAGCATTCACAAAGATTCGTGCAATGGAAGAAATAATATAATTGAGTAAACGAATTATGACAGCTAATGAGAGAAATTTCATAAAAGTTTGAATGAAGTTAGAAATTTGCAATGCCTTTTGCGTTGAAAGATTTTAAGTCTTCACATCATGTGTGTACTTGCTGCGGAATTCTTAAAATTTTTAATGTTAAAATAAGTGACTTTAATTATGTATATTGTCTAAGATGTTATATTCGAAGCATTGGCCCCTTTAAAATAATTCGCCCTGTAGTAATGTTATTTAATTTTCCCATGCCCTGCCCTCTTGACAGCGACAAATATATTTGAACATTCTAGAAATAATTGCGTCTTTAGTCAGACAATAACATTCTTAGCATTCAAACAAAAAACATTTTCCAAAACTTTTAAAAACACATACTTGCTTTGCTTTTTTAATGCAAAGCATTCGCTTATGTAAATTATGATACAATAAGATACATAATTAAAATACTAAAGGCGATAAAGGTGTGTTCAAATTGACAAGCCAGACGAAGAGTCTGTAACCAGGCATATTCATTTGGTAAAGTGTTGGCCAAGGTAAATATGTGCATTAGAATTTATATATGCTTCTGAAGAAAATCTATATTCCATTTTCACACATGCTTCTGGGCGCCTTGGCTTAACGGTTATTTAGACGCCAACGTTGAATTCCAAAGGGAAAATTCTATTGCTACTTGCCAATATCTTTGAGCGAGTGTATACATATATATTTACCTAAACATATTGACTGAAGCATCGTCAATCGTCTAAGCAAAAATATGTCTGGAATGTTATCGAGTGTATGTGTTTGGCTGGTATCAATATTTTCACAGTTTCACTAATAGAAATTTCTGCAAATAAACGTACATACACATATTTGTATTTGTATGCACTTAACACATACGCTGTACAATTTCGAATGTCGACACTATCAACAAACAATAACCATCAACAAATCCACACAAACAATATTACCACCACATTCATATTTCTCACATACACATCATATGAAATATCTATCTCTGGATATTCAAGCGCCATGGCACAAAAGTCACCCACAGTACCAATAATGTATATTTTATTTGTTAGCACACTTTTAGGCGTCGAAACACTTGAGCCAGAAAATCAACTCCCAACGCCACCAAAGGTGATTTAAATGTCTACAGAGCATAATAGAGGTGTTGCATGCATCATTAAGATGATTACATATTAAATTAATATGCCACCTGCAAACGTCCATTCCCACAAAGAAATTGTTTATTATACATATACACATGAGGAAATACCCATAACCAGTTTTGCAGTTGCGATGGATTATGTCGCCTGTTTGCCGTCGCCATTATGCCTACCTTTTTCACGTTTGAGTGGGAGTTCCTTTGGCATGCGTGCTGGTCTGTCTTGACAATAAATTTTACGGAACTCTGTCTCGATTTTACTCACCATAACTGTTCTCACTGTACAAGATCCATGCCAAGCAACAATAGATGTGTTGCTAACACGTTGAGCGCTTAATAAATATGGTTATTAAGTTAACTTACGTGTCTCATTAATAAGAATGGTGCTTAAAGCATTAATGTAATATTTTTTTGGGATAAATGAGAATTTTTAATAATAATAATTTGCAAATGACATTCTTCAAAATTGAATAGAATAATATAGAAGGTTCTGCAGAATACTTTTGCTTATATTATTTTTTTTTTTTTTAGTTTTAAAAATTCAGCTTTTAATTATTTTCCATAATCGTACTGTATATACGAAAATCTTAACAAATCGGAATAATCGTTAAATACATTACTTCATTACATTTTATTTATTTATATTTTTAAGCTCCAAATAACGTTTATGTATTCGCGCATAATAAAACTGAAGATGAATAGTAGAATTAATGATTGACACACAGTAAATTCAAAAGCACATTATTCATTTTTATTTGCACATCAAACTTGTGTTCTAGGCTTTTAACAAATCGAAGAAATAATAAATAATATAAGATTTTATTGTGACCCAGTAAGAAAATCTGTTGGTTGACTAAGTCGAAGGCAAAGCACTATTATGATGTGCATAGCAGTCTGTCTGTTGATATTTGAAACCGGTACTTAATGGCGGCGCAAGTGATCGAAAGGCATTCATACTCTTACATATTTACCACATCTCCCCGAATATATTCTGCCTTTTTCTCTCTCACTTTCAGTTTTTGTTTTATTTTGTACCTAATTTCTTCCAGCATCCAACACTTCACAACTGATTGATTTGCATCGTTCACAGATTGTGATGGCAAAACATTGCCTACTTAAAGGCGCCAGCCGTTTATACTCACCAACCCTCTATGCTGTCAAGCAATGTGTGTTGACCAAATTATTGGCGGTTTCTCGGAAGGCAATGAATGCCAAAACTGAGTGAAAGGCGGAAATGATTACAGTAACAACATACATATATGTATATACATCCATTCATAGGCATTGTACTATAATATGAGGCTAAACTTCCACGTGTATGATTTTAACTGTTCACGCCAAATATGTGTGTAAATTTTACAGATCAATGCGCTTTAATAATCCTACACATGAGCATATGTGTTTGTGTTATTGCGCTAGTATGCCATTTCTTCGCTTATGTGATTTTTCGCTTCCCATCCATATATTTGCCGTTTCATGCTTTTAGGCGCTTTGACATCGTAGGCGTTATGACGTGCTCACCACCTTTACGCGCCTCAGCTGTCGCATACACTAGGTTGGGTATTTCTGTTTTATATAATTTTTTTCTCTACTCCTACTTTGGTCATCATATGCTCTATCTCTTTCTCTTTGCGGCAGCTGTCAGTCGTAATAAAAGTTGGAATTACCAACATCACTTATAGTGAACACACGTGTTCCTATTGCCTCAGACAATTGTATATTTGTTGGACGCCTTTCCAACTCATGTGGCATCTTTCAGCACAAATCCAATGCATTGCCTATAAGCACATTTGTAGTTTTCTCGAGAGTTTCATTTGGATATGTGTCTGTCTGCGATTGCCCAATGGCGACACTTAAACTTTGCAGTAAAATTATTTTTTGGCATCGTCTTCAAAAGAATCTCGTGAATATACAGTTTATATGCAGAGAATAATAATTTTCTTATCTGTTTAGTAAAATTTGAATATGGGAAATTATGAATGCATGTTAAAACGTTACAGTTCTTGAAAATTTCAACATTTTGCGACATTTATTTAGGTTAACGCTCGCTTACGTCATTCTCACCACTTGATGGATTTGCTTATACAAATTTAAATGTGGGGTTGTCAAAAGTTTGGTAAACAATTCCTTCTTGACTGAAGATTCTCAAGCGTCAACAAACTAAATTTCGCCCAATAGTGGCCCCATTGATGATGAACGACGAAGGACTGACGTACGTATTAGTTATTACAGGGATTCTCCATGCTTTGCCCCTACCGTAGAATACTAATTATTGCATTGTTTGAACAGATTGTTGGTCCTGAAGAGAATGGGAAATTTGATTATTAATTTTTAAATTTTCTAAGAAAGTGTTTAAATTCTATTTTTCTAAATAATATTTTAAAGTTTTACAAAAGTGATAGAAAGATGGAAGGCATTCTCATACCGCTTTGCTCTGATACCCAATCTATACTTCAATCCTACTTTTATATTGGCATTTGTTGTCCTCGACTTTTAATGTTATTTTTGACTGCAGCAGCAGACTGCGAGCAAAAAGCTACGCTAAAATGCGCTTCACTGTGATAAGGCCGTAGTGAGCAGCAGCAGAAACTTAAGAAGCATTAGTGTGAATTCTATCATGGCTGTAGAACAAAGACCGCGAGTGGAATCAGCGGATTACAATTAAAACTTCTGCATGCCCTCCGCTCCCCTCTCCTTGGTGTAGTGATAAATTTCGATAGTTTTGTTATTGTTGCATGGTAATAATCTATCGCGATGAGAGTTGAATGTTATTCCATTCCAGAGATAAGTTTCATAAATTATTATTAATATTATAGAGAGCTTTTACTGTTTGTTCGAACATATTTATTTATTAGAGAGACTGACTACAAACGAGCATTAAGGGTTACACAATTTTATTACATCAATTTCTTCCATTCTATTAACATGTTGTCGTGACAAAAATTTGGTTTAAAAAAAGTCACTCATACGCACTGGCGAACAGACATACACAAGGCGGCTACATTCAAGTGACTCATACAAATTATGCTTTTTTTTTATAGATGTTCATGGATGTGTAGTCTACCCTTCTAGTTTTAATATGCAGCAAGCGAATGTGATTCAGGTTTTCAGCTTGCCTTGACTACCCTCTATTTCCGTATTCATGGCTGTGGGATCGATTATCATGCGTTATATTCATCACATGTGAGTATATGTGCAGTAAAAGAATGTGTGGTGAATTGGGACCACAAAATGATCAAATGCAGAAAAGGTTGTACAGTTGTATATACATATATTCCCAGGTAGCTAGTTATGTCGGCGAATATCCGGTATGAGCTGTGCGTGCGATATGCCTTTTACACAGGTTTTGCGTTGTGTATTTCAGTTTTGACAAAATCTCTGTGATATACAACGTCTACAGATTTTTTGATGTGATTTCCTCTAAATATACATTCACTCTTAAATAAACTAAAAATAGCTAATATTTCATATTTCAACAGCTAGTCCATTAATTAACAATTTCGCAAAACAATTTAAGCAACAAAACACATTTGAACCACACAAAAAATTTCATTTCTAAATCTAGACTGAGTTTTATAAATACATCATTGTATGTAAGTATATGGTGTTCGTAAATTACACCATCAGAAGCAAATGTCATCAATTTGCGCGAATCAATATTTAATGAATTTGTACTAAATTGGCCATAAAATATGACTGTCACGCAGTCCAATGGATGTTGTTGTAAATAAAATGCGTTGCAGACTAAATTGGATTGTATGAACACTACAACAAAATACCTATCTCCGCTATAGTTTGAATAGCAATAAAAAGAAATTAATATCCCATTGAGTTTACCATCCGGAGACATTCCAGGTTCGGTTTCTCACTTTGTGTTTTAGTTAGATTCCCAACGTCGCCGAGATTTGAGACAAGAGTTTAAAAATGTAAGCTACATAGAAAAAATCATGAGAATTATTGCGCGAGTCTCGAGAGAGAGAATTATTGTTCGAGAAACCATCACAGAAATAAACAAAAATACTTCGCGAAAATCTGTGAAGATTGTAATGTATATTTAAACTACTTCTGAAGACAAACGGAACTAAAGAGGTAAATGATGCCAGAAGTATTGCGCAAAAAGATCAACAAGTTAGCAGGTAGATTGCTTAGCACAGCTCGGTTGCTAAGGGCAGTCTGACAGGTATCGACTATCTGGTCCCATTCTATAACTGGGAAAGAGGTTTCATGGTAAACATGGAAAAGGATGGTTGGCGCAAGGGCTCCGTAACTACACGCAACACCTTAAATATCTATACGGATGGCTCTAAAATGGATGAAGGAGTAGGTGCAGGAATATACTGTTCGGAATTAGGCATAAGACAACCGTTCAAACTGCCGAACCACTGTAGTATATTTCAAGCAGAGGTCTTTCCTATTGGGAAGACAGCAGAGCTAGCCTCCAGCGCACAAGACCAATACCCTAAAATTTACATCTACGTAGACAGCCAAGCGGCAATCAAGGCAGTAACCTCGTGTCGAATATCGGCCAAAAGTGTCCTGAGCAGCAGGGCAGCAGTGGTGGGGGTCGCCAGAAATATGAGGCTACATATCTCCTGGCTGCCAGGCCATAAAGGCATCGAGGGCAACGAAATCGTAGACGGGATTGCCAAGAGTGGTGTACAGCTGCCACCCGGAAACATGATCAACATCGCTAAACCCATTCACATTCTATACGATGACATAGACAGGTGCATGGCAAGAAGAATCATATCTCGCTGGAAGGATCTACCGGGGTGTAAAACTGCAAAGGTCATGTGCAAAGGGGTAGATCAAAAATATACAAGGTTCCTACTGGAGCTCGATAGAAAGGGCAGTAGGACCATGGTGGCATTCTTACCGGTCACAGCCTTGTAGCGGCACATGCCTATAAAAGGGGGCTGTCAGATCGGGAGGAATGCAGAAAATGTCAAGAGCGGGGCACCAAGGAAACAGTGGAGCATCTATTGTGCATTTGTTCTGCGTTAGCGAGACAGGGGCCGCACAGTACGATAAGTTAGAGGAGATATCGCCAGTGAAGCCTCATAAACTATTAAAATTCACGACAGGCGCAGGCATCCTGAACGATGACTACTACTCAGGGAACACGTAAAGGCACTTCATTATGGTATCGCAAAGGACAATAACTGGTCTATGCATGGCCTGCAGGCCTACCAGACCAACCTAACCTAACAGGTAGAAAAAAATTTTATAAGTGAAAGCGATGAAAGAGGAAAAGCATTGCATACACAAGTTCGAAATAATCTATTTCCAATTAATTGTATTTATACTACATGGATCTAAGTCATATTTGTGGTAAAATGAATATTATGTTTTCTCTCATTTATTTACATAAAAATACGATTTTTATTACAGTTGACTTGACAGCTTATCAGTGCGGTTTTTGTGTTGCTGTTATCAGCGGGAAAAACAATAGTTAATAAAATTGGCGATATGTTTTCGTATTTGTCGAAATGAATGAGTCAGTGTGCCAAATATAGAGTTTGAATATAATGGAAAATGTCAGCGGATCGTGATTAGATAACGAAAATAGCGTTTGCATTCACTAAATCAGGATAATTGTAGGGAAATTTCAACAGTATGTGGGACTTTGATGTGGCGAAATATATTAGAAATGTTCTAGAAATCAACATCAATTTTTGTGTCAAATTTAATACATATTCAGCCTTTGTCTGTTAGCGAATTATATTGAATATCAATGTTAATAACAGCTGCTGATATTTTTGACACGTGCAATCCGTGATTATACCGTACCATTTCACGAAATAACCTAAAAAAAAATTTGTTAAAGTTCAAAAAAAATTTACGCTAATATAGATTAATATTCCACTGTCTCTAACTCGAATCGCCTTAATCCACTAAACAACTTCGAGTTAGAGCGACTTCAAGTTATAGAATTTTCATTAAAACAAACAACTTTTTAAAGCTGTAAAATATGGATTTCTACACAGTTTTATTTATTTAAACATAAATTCTGTAATTTTGATTGTTTCAGTTTGCTTTTTTTTGGTTCTTGATGTCTGTATCCCATGCCTTTGTTATATGATATACATATATGCAATTTAAATTTAAGTGTAATATCATATCTTTTGTTCGCCTCCATACGACATAGAGACTCTTTTAGAATTCTGCCTCGATAGTAGAATTCTAAATTTTGTATTATGCACTGGTCGAAAAGTTCGATTTATAGAAGGAAATTTCTATGAAATTAGACTTATATAGGCAATTTAAGAGTTCAAGTTATGGGGAACTTCGATTTCTAGAGGTTTGAGTTATGAAGTTACACTGAGTATTTTAATTTCTAAGTGACTCAAAACCTTTTGTTTGCTTTAAAAAGTCAAAAAGGGCCCTTCTTTAATACATACAATGTGATATTTCAAGTGTTTTCCATAATGTCTGGATTTTAATAGCTTATAACTGAAGTGTCAATAAAGATCAAATTACAAATTGAAATTTATAGACGCAAGGCCAACAGGGGCAAATGTCGTTGATGTGAAGACTGTTGAAAGATTAAAAACACAAGTAACTGTGAGCTTAAAGGCATCAGAAAATATATATGTACATCAGAGGGAGTGTAAGCGCTCACAATTAAGGGTTCATACACATACATATATGTGTATACAACGGTATATATATAATATATAAGTATATCCTTGATTTACGTGTATTTAAAAGAGCCAAAAATCGAACACATCATAATGATTTCAAATATCCATATATACATAAATATGTATATAGCCATATCCATACGCAAATGAGAAACTATATAAAGAGCTTATGTGTTGATAACTTGATATTATGCATCGAATGGTGCGCATGATATCCTGTCAAATGTTGGCTGTTGAGTCAAACTGTCAAGGCCATCAATGCCAAGACGAACTGAGAGCTAGCATTTCTACAAATGCACTTGCATACCCAGTGTGAATAAATCTCAGTATATTATTATATTTATTACATATATTTTTCATACCTTGATTAACTACATAGAGTTATATGTATCATATTTAGACACTGTTAGTCCATTGGTTCTTCCATAAATTATTCTCAACACTCACTCCAAACATCTACACACTTTACCCACACTTGCAGCGACTTACGTTGGCTGCATACAAACATACTTATAAGTATGCACAGAACCAAATGGCAATACACAAATATTTGCGAAAATGCAATGGAAAGGAAACGCTATTACTACATCACATGCACAACATTCCACGCCTACATAAATAAATAATGAAATGTAGGAAGAAAATAATTAATATGTAATTTCAGCTCAGTTTAGTGAAATTAATTTAGTTTAGTTTAGAAAGTTAGTAAGTGAAGGTTTAGTTATCCCAACACACACCCTATAACACGAACTTTCACTTTGATGTCCCGTTAGTTTCGTAATTCTTTATTTGAATATCATTTTTATATGAAAAGGGAAAACGCGCGATCCGTGCGACACAAAGTCCGGCCAACGACGGAATGATTACCAACGTTTATCAACGCAGCTGCCGAACAAGAAGCAGCGTAGTCATTATAACAGAGCAGCGAAACAACGCCAAGCTGCGCATCGTTTTGAGCATCCTATTCATTCAGTTGACGCAAAGGAATGGTTGGATAGTAAATGAACCAAGAGATGTAGTTAGGTGTGAAGGAAACAATTCTCATGAAAGTTAGCAAAACAAATATTGCAGTCAAAAGAACAACTGCTCTATTTCACGCATATGACCTTGTCCACCCTTATTTACATTTGCTGTTGTTATTATTGGTATACTCTATCTTTTTCACGCTACAGCCGTAATAGAATTTCATTCATTCATTGCGTATTGAAAAGAAAGTTTCACCGTGCACACTCGCATCACTCATACGACGTGGTTACTCAAATTGCCCACTATCGTAAATCGTGCTATATGTATCTGTAACATATGTCGCTAAGCACAAACAAATGCCAAGCAATCACGAAATGAAAACAAAAGTGCAACGAATGAATAAGTACACTCTTGTGAGCGATCTCTGGACTGGTTGGTCCATATACATATAGTAGTTTAGTAATTAAAAAAATTTCAATTTTTGTAACATTTTTTCGAAAAGGTCAATAGTCCTATTATTTTGGGCAGACTATTTCATTTCATTGTCTTTTTTTTTGTTGTTTTATATACTCTTCTTGAATACCACTTTTTAATTGTTTGGTTGGCTTTTCTGGGCTTCATCCATATTTGATTCCATTTCGGTTATTACTTAGAGTATTGATTTACTTTACGGTCATCAATTAATAATTTTTCCATCCCAGCGGAAAAAAGCTTCAGCTATCAAAATACAAATAACGTGTGACCCACCCTTTATACTCGTATGTACCATGTTCTTCTGTAACACTCTCAAAATAAGTAGTAATTGAATAATTGTTTGTTTTTCATGTCATTAATGACATGATTGGGAAGGACCTCTCCAAGTTGTTCGATACCAAACGAGGTTTCAGACTATCGTGCGATTTTTTTAACTTGATGTTGGAAAAAATAATACGAGCTGCAAAGCTAAATAGAGGAGGTTCAATCTTCTACAAGAGTGTACAGCTGCTGGCGTACGCCGATGATATTGATATCATCGGAAGCAACAACCGCGCCGTTTTTTCTGCTTTTTCCCTCATGGATAAGGAGGCGAAGCGAATGGGTCTGGATGTGAATGAGGACAAGACGAAATATCTCCTGTCATCAAGCAAACAGTCGACGCACTTGTGTCTTGGCTCCCACGTCACTGTTGACATTCATAACTTCGAAGTTGTAGATAATTTCGTACACCTTGGAGCCAGTATCAACAACACCAACAATGTCAGCCTCGAAATCCAGCGCAGAATAACTCTTGCCAACAGGTGCTACTTTGGACTGAGTAGGCAATTGAACAGTAAAGTCCTATCTCGACGAACCAAAATCAAACTCTACAAGTCGCTCATCATTCCCGTCCTGCTTTATGGTGCAGAAGCTTGGACGAAGTGAACATCAGATGTGACGACACTAGGAGTTTTCGAGAGGAAAATTTTGCGCAAGATTTACGGACCTCAGAACATACCGCAGACTATGGAACGATGAGCTGTACGAGTTATATGACGACATTGACATAATTCAGCGAATAAAAAGACAGCGGCTACGCTGGCTATGTCATGTTGTCCGAATGGACGAAAACACTCCAGCTCTGAATGTGTTCGATGCAGTACCCGCCGAGGTAGGGGAAGGCCTCCACTCCGTTGGAGGGACCAGGTGGAGAGCGACCTGATTACACTTGGAATCTCCAACTGGCGCCGAACTGCGAAAGAAAGAGAGGAGTGGCGCGCTCTCATCGATTCGGCTTTAACCGGCTAAACGGTTGAACGCCAATCACATACATACAATGACACTTTAGCCACCATTGTCAATTAAGTATTCTATATAATTGCGCTTAGTCAAGCTAATTTACTTTCAAATGCTGCACAGCATGAACTAGATAATTGTTGGTCTTTTTGGTGTGCATGTTGGAGACCATGCCATTTTCCTAGCAGAACGCAGCGAGTTACGTGTAATACTGTAATGAAGGCATTTATAAAGCGATCGGCTATGTGGTTAGATAAGTCAGTGCATAGTTACATTTCGCGAGTAAAAAAATCAATATGAAAAGAAGTCGAAATATTCGATTTATGGAATTTGGAAGATAATATGAATCGAGATCTTCTATTATTACGTCATTTGAATTAAAGTAATACAGTTTGATTAAAATCTGTAAAATTTCTGAAATTCAATGAAACAATATAAAAACTAAAACCGCAATGCCCTTTCTCTTCTGTACTAAATTTATTCTTGCCTATGAAATTGTTTAATTCCTGCAATCATTTCAGCTCTTTGGTAGAAAGTCCAAGATCGATTTACTTACATGTCGTTATAGAAAAGTATTTTGACGAAATAATTACATCTCAATGGAAATTAATTACAATCATCGAAGGAAATATTTATTTACAATTAAATTTTTATTTACATATTTAGATTAACTATAAAATTATAAGTTAGTAAGTATAATATAATTTTTTTTTTTATTTTTTTATAATCATTAATTAAAAAAAGTTCACAAATTAGCAGTTTTTGCATTTTCTTTTATGAGTTTTATTATATTTTCATAACAGCCTCCTAAAGGCGCTTCAATTGTAGGGTGACGAAAACCTTTTTATACCCCTTGTTGTCCTTCTAAGAGGACTTTTGTTAGGGCTGCTTCAGGCCAGCGGCAATCGCTTTGAATTGTTTGTTGATCCCCATATTCATTGGTCATACCACCGTTGCAACCCTACCATATGGAATTCAGAAAGCGCTTTCATATTTCAGCTTTCTGATTTTGCAGTTGTCTATCCCTGCGCTGTTTCTGCGTTGCAGGCTTTCAGTTCGCCAATAAATACTAAAATGTGAGAACAATAAGAAGATAATACATTTTGTATTATTATTGTATTTGAGCATTGACCATGTTGCCCAGTTATAAAATCGCTACAGCTTTTACATGATAAGTCAATTTTGATCCAAGGTATCGTTAGCACGAACAAATTATTGAGACCTGAAGGACAATAGACATCGCGCAAACAGTTCTTCTTGCCATCACGATCTCGAGTATTAGCAGCGTTAGAGTCTCTCCATGGACAAGTTGAGCCTAATCCAAATATTCTAAAATGAAGAAAGACTAATATAAACTTTATTGCCAGAGAGAGTTAAAACACATAATATATGCCACGAGTTCTTACGCTTTTAGGATTTACTAGTCTAACTTGTTTCTATAATCATTCTCATTTGTGAATCAGTGAAAAATATACTTAGTTCTTAACTTACGCAATAACAGATCCAGTTGTTTCACTCGAGAGTCTGACAAAAGGACTATAGGGAGGACAATGACTTTATCTAGAATTTTGAAGATCAGGTTGCTCATTTTCTCTCGTACGAATTGGACACTCTTCTCGTTCTCTCCCGACCACTTTTCTCCCTGTTCCAACGGGCGAGAGTTAGTGATGGAAAAGAAGCAAGTTTAAATAATAAATGAAATATGAACCTCTGACGAATTTATGATACAAAAGCAAATCAGATGTAAAACGGCAAATAGAACGGCAGCATTGCAGCAAATCTTGATCAAATAGCCCGAAGAAATGGTGTCTCCTTTACAAAAGTCTACTTTGGATAGTTGAGAATGGAGGACATTCATTAGTGAAATGATATTAGCATTAATGGAGGCTTTCAATACCACTTTCTTCCTAGCTCAACTGACAATTTACTGTTTGTGTTGTTTTTGTCGTTAGATTTGATTTATAGATTGCTGCCAACATTTCCCTTTGATTGTGCTTACGAATAAGAAGTAGCCGCGCTTACAATAATATAGGAAGAATAACTGAAATTCATAAGGATGATTGCAAGGTGTAATACTTATGTCACCGCAAATAATATAATGACCTTTGGGTGCATGTCTCTTCGTAACTAATGCGACCCTGAATTGAACCGTATTCTTATTGAATTAGAAACCATATTTATTCAATGTCTTTTAGTGAGTTTATTATATGCCTTCCTCTTAGGCGGAAATGAAAATCGTTCATGTGATAAATACATACCTTATATATTTAACAAGCATTCTCAATATCACATTTTACTCCCAGCGCTCTCCGTAGACGAACAAGAAACGCAGGTGTTGGCAAACAAATAACTTTGATTTGCAGTCAAGCGCTTACGCGAAGCCACTCAATTAAGTTTTTATGATATTTCCGTACTAGTGCAGCAACAGAGCAGCAAACTCCTCAACATACATTACACTATTTCAAGAATTTCACATCCTCATTATGACCGTCAACTGCAACTGCATAATGCTGCAAGTTAATCAAGAAGATATTAAATAAATTATTCCATCTCACCTAAAGTCAATGTTAATTAACAGCACTCGAATGGTCTCTAATTCCCTAACTACCTCATCATTGATGAGTTTACAACTAATACACTTACAAGTTCGTACCGTTACGCCTGGCAATGCGTACCTTTGTCCGATGGTTATTGACTTTGTTAATATTTACTGTTATGTTCGTCGTTGG
The DNA here is from genome assembly GCF_028554725.1 of Zeugodacus cucurbitae. Classification (NCBI taxonomy): domain Eukaryota; kingdom Metazoa; phylum Arthropoda; class Insecta; order Diptera; family Tephritidae; genus Zeugodacus; species Zeugodacus cucurbitae. The sequence continues at coordinate 47,537,941 of NC_071671.1, read as the reverse complement.
ATTGACCTTAGTCAAATTGTCTGGCGCACAATGCGGATATAAGTATGCGTGTGAACCCCCCTCCAGTTGCAGCCAGCAACTGCCAAGTCGAATACCCGTACCCGTCATCATGTTATTACCTCACGCTCTGCATCATTAATGATAATTTATAATTGCTTCGGTTATTTATAACTGCAATTTTATAATAATTTGGATTGCCTTGCAATATGTGTCGGCATTAATTTCTTGACATTAATTTCAATGAAATTGTTAGTCGAACAGTCGTACATATATCAACGGTAAAAAATAACCAATAGAAGAGTTTCTAAATTAAAATTAAATGCTTCGAGAAATGTTCATTAACACGGAGAAAGTGAAGTTAGTTTGTGTCTCCAGGCTGCTGTTACCATAACAAATACTGAGATAAGTATCACGTATTCGCAATTATGTCAATTTGTTTGTGTTGTAAAAAATGTCCACTGGTGTAATCAAAGGTCATGCGCATGGCTATTAGCACTTTTAATTTATTTTAACGGGTAAATACAAAGTACTTGCGTATTTATAGAACTTTCATAGAGCTTTCACAATTGTTTCGAACACGTTTTCAGACTTTTTGTTATTCATTTATGGTTTTCGCAAATTTTATTAAAAATTTATTATCACGATCCTTAATAATTAGGAAAAGTAACTCTCCTCTCTGTGGAGCTCCGGCTGTAAAAATCATGAGGAGAAAGTGGCTGAAAGCTGCTGGGTAGGCATATATAAGCGGCTGCTGTGAAAGGCTTAAACTCGTGCGCTTTTAAGGATATTTTGAGTAAAAGTGAAGAGCTGACACTCATTAATATGTGTTAACATCATTAGTTGCATACTGTGGCAATTAAGCTTTTCGACAATGCCTTTAATAATATCACTTAGTCTAAGTTTTTGGCTTTTCAGTTGCGGTCTAACTGCTCAAACAGCTGAACTGCACACTGAAAAGACTTTAGTTTTAGTTTTATTTTGTTCTGGCAGTGTTCTCAGTACCTGACCTCAAATTGCTAACTGGTTGCTTTTTAGTTTTCCTACTATTTGTGCATCACTTATATCGTATGTGTATAAGTACATATGTATATATGTACGTTGCTTAGTAAGTATTTAGTTCTCCTCATGGTTTTTGTTTCTTTCATTCGTCTCGTTTTCCAGTACTGCCGCGGATGCTGCAAATGTTACAAATTCTTGAAATACTTAAAATAACTATTGGCTACGTCGAAGCGCTTATATATTGCAATGCATGCTGGAGAAAATTTCAAGGACAACTCTTTGGTGTCCAACATATTTATTTGCCTGCCAAACTACTCGAATGTCTATGTTTTATTTGGATATGCTTATATATGTACGTATATGTTTTTTAATTGAATTGCCAAGTTAATTTCTTTAAAATGTTTCCACTTCCATTAGTTATGCTGCTGCAGCATTATGAATGTCATATGACTTAAAAGTCACGAGGTTACGAATTTATACATATATATGTATCAATGTGTCCTATGTACATATATGATTCTTATACAGTTTTTAACTCCATGCACCTCCCTGCAAAGCGATGAAAATTGCTTTTGGAAATCAGAAATTCAATTTACTAGTCTCGAAGCACTGAGCTTTAAGAAAATAAGAAATATTAGTAGGAAATGTGCAGTTTGCTAGAATATACAGAAACTATATATATTTCCCTTTAACTCATCAACAACATATTAAATCATGAAATTATATGATTTGTTTTAAAACAGATTACTTTTTTTCGAGAAGAAGTGCGTCAAAATCAACTGACTTAAATCAAATTAAATTGAAATACAATTAAAAAGATATTCTTTTTATGCACAGAGACTCCACCACTAAGATATATGACTTACAATTTTAGTTGTATTAAAGTATCAATGTAATTTAGAATATTCAATGGGTAAAATGAAGTATTTTGTATAAAAGTACAATAAATATTAACCGCGTTTGAAGATAATAACAAATGTAATCAAAACGAAATAAAACGCTCTGCGACGCCGAGATAAGTGGCATTAAATTGCCACATCAGTGGTTGCATGAAGATGGGATTAGACGCCAGCAGCGTTTGCAGCGAAATGCAACTAAACTATTTTTCAATGCAAGTGCATTTTATGGCTTCTTATTGTGGCACACTTAAATATATTTGCTTTTATATCTACTAAATTTAAAGAACGTAATTTAGGAAGTATTAAAATTTAATAAAAAAATGTGTAAATCCCTAATTATTTTCAAGCATAAAAAACTTTGAATAAAGCTCGACTAAATTTAAAGTATTTGTTTCATTATTCTAAGTTTATAATATATAATCCCCACCTCTTGACAGTAGAATTAAAAATGTATGTTTAGTTGTTACTAGTTGTTACTCTGTAGCCGTGACATATCAATGAATCCGATTGTAACAGCAGTTTATATGAAATTTTCAGAGTTCGAGTGGTCAACATGGCGTATGAGTGACATTAGTTAAAAAGGCACGTGTTCATGCACATATAATTTGTATTATATTGTGCATTCAGTTGATGATTCCTGCTGATTTAATTAATAAATGAAATATTTTGTAAATGCCATTTAAACTCGACATGGCATATGTGTGACAATATAATTTATGTCAAATCATACACTGAAATTGTTCAACTAATTCAACACAAATGTTGTCATATTTTACTATATGTAATTCATATTTATAATTATAATTTCATTTCATTATCATTAAAACCGAGTGGGTTTGCACTCCGGGAGTGCAGGCAGAAGTGAAAACTTGAACTTATGGCGCGTTGGGCACTTTTTTGTGTGAGCATTTTTAGGTGCGCTCGCGACATGAGAAATTGTACATAAACAAGTAAGGAAAGGCTAAGTTCGGGTGCAACCGATACAAGAACTCTCGTATTGCTTGTAAAGACTGTTTTGATGAAATATAAACGGCAGCCATTATTATTGTTTGTCCATTCGAATGGCATTGGGATATACATATATCACCAATATTCGAAACATTAGTGCTGTGGGAATTGACTAACGATGTGTTTTGTTCGTTGATATTGTGTATTACATTTTATGTTTTAAGTTATTTAATGACAGTAAAGTTAATACTTTTAGGTTCTAATATATTTCTTTTTATATTAATATACTGAAAATGAATAAAGACGCACGACTTTCGTGCTCAGCTACGAAGTCAGAATTCCACTCGTTCCGATCAGTGTACCGAACTCATTCAAGTTTATTTTCATCGTGACCAATGAATAAATAAGTAAAATCAAATTGTTACTATACACTCGTTTGAGTCATAAACTGACGGCACATATAAAGTTTCGTGGAAATAAGTCTTAGTAATTTTTGATATTAGTATTAGTACTCATTTGCACTCATTTGTTTGGCTCATTAGTTAGTTCACTAATTTCATTAGTACTCAATCTGGTGTATATCTGTGTAAAATCTCATCTGTCGCGAAAACGGCTGAAAATGCTTACCCACGAAAGTGCCTACCGCACTATAAGAAGTTTTCACTTCAATAATTTTCGATGATAAATCCGAATAAATAAATAACCGTGACTTATTTGGACTGCACAGCGGCATACACATCAAACCTAGTCACTGCTGACCACTGCTTTTTTCACAGTAAATAAATACAAGTTTTTCTAGCACTTTCAAATAATATAATAATATTATTATAATATATAAATTATCTTATTCTGAATTTTATTACATTCACTTAGTTATTATACAAATATACCCTGCATTTCCTAGCCTAATTTGTAAGTGTGTGTAAATGTAATTGTCAATTATTGGAGCTTTTATTGTGTGCGTGGTAGTCTAAATTCTATTCTGCTAGATTGAAATAAATTTGGGTTATCGTCAGGGCACTAAAACAATGATAATGTTTACGTCCAGCACCTTGTTTGAAAGCTCTCATTCAACTTTTAGCTGTTTCAGTTATAAAAAATGTAGTCATACATCCGTAGCAGAAATACATATGCCATTTTTTTATTCGTATTTTCCTATCCCAATATATTCATATATTCACCACAATCGCACTTTAATTGCCCATTTCCGTTGTGCAGAAATGCCTACTTTCGTACAGCTACTGAAGCAAATAACAAGCGAATTTTTCGTCTCGACCTTAAAACCGAGTGAAAGAGGCACTCTAAAACGCTTCGAATATGTTTAGCGTCTATTACACTCAGGGGACTCGTTATAAAGTCCCGCGTATGTGTTTACGTCAATGAGGAAAGCGAATGTAAATACTTTGTAAATGTTGGAAATTTTTTAAAAATCTTTAAGCTGGTTACGTTTGAAAGTAACAACAGAGAAATTTATGTAGGTCTTCCATACAACTTCCTAATTTAATCGGATGGAAAAGTGTTTTGTATTAAGTGGGTGTCCCATATATTCTTCATTTTCGGAGCACAGAGTGAAATTAAGGTTATATGCACAGCCGTAACACCTTTCCATGCAATTTATGTCAATTATTCAATTTTTCATTATAAAAATGTGAATTTTTGTACATAAATAATTGCTACCTTGATGGAGTGTTTACGGTTACATAAAAAATATCTCAGTTTTGCATGATTTAAATGAATTCATGATCTTCATAGCGGACAGTCGGGAAGTGCTCGAAATGTTAAGAGAACTTACCTGCAAAAAATTGCATGAAGAAATAATTAACTGACTTAAACTGATGGAACCATATAACTAATTGGGGTACTAATTTTGTTGTCTCTGGGTATATTTCAGAATGTTTGGAAATCGTACCTATGTCATCTTTTAGTCACTCTCCAACTGCAGCTAATCCTCTTCGACGATATCATCCTCCGCGCCACTACTCAGCCATCACCACCAGCATCGTTGTGACCACTTCGTCTTTCCCAACCAGCACCATCACCTGCCGACACTCCTGAGATTTCTGGTTCAGTGCAGGGCACTCCCTTGGCAGCACGTAAGCAACGGGGTCCTCGCTCCATCAATTTCACCAAACCAATGACATCATCTTCACGGCTTATATCCATTTAGATCCGGCGCGGCAACTCCGCCATAAGCTCGCCAACATGATTGGCAATCAACCGCTTACGAGTCGTTTTCAACTTGGCCCCCTTTTACACAAATATAAGAGGTAGGATAAATATTTGGACAATATATTAGACTTTTTTTTTGAAATAGTTAATAGTTGGACTTTTTTTAATTTTGAAATCAAATGCCTAAAGGTATACTGTTAAAATATGTAGTAAATAGACCTTATAAATGTACTTCAAATTAATTTATAGTTCAAATGCCACAGATAGTTGGGAGACTTACATACTTTGAACCATTTTTCGGTGCTTCGCTTTATTATTAACCCAAACGATTACCCTCCTCCCGCCCAACCGACGCGTGGGGCGCAGTCCGCATACGAGCGGAATTTGCCGAGTCTAGAAAGGCAAGAGATTTCTAAGCGTCCGGTTCTCAAACTGCTCAGCTACAGAAAGAAACATTTCAACAGCTGAGATTTAAAAATTTATAAAAACAAAAAGTTAAAAATTTCTGAATATTATTTATTAAGAGAAGACAAAATAGTTTTTTTGATGCTAAATATTGAGTCAGATGGATCAAATGTGCTGGAATGCGAATTAAAATCATGACATATTCGGCAGAATGGTTCATTTAACTCAAAATTTGTTCTAGAAGATTTTAGAAATAATGGTCTAAACTGCCTGGATGAACGCAATGGGACATTAAACTTAATATCAGACAAAAGGAATGAACTACAAACTAAACCATTCAGAAGTTTTACTAGAAAAATTATACCTAGCATTTCTCTGCGACTAGTGAGTGTGGGAAGATTTATAAGTTTTAAACGACTAGTATACGGGGGAAGATTCAATCTTGAATCCCAATGTAAGTGGCCTAAAGCAAAAAGTAAAAATTGTTTTTGAACGGACTCAAGCTTATCAGAATGGGATTGATAGCTAGGATTCCATACCACAGAACCATACTCCAATATAGGCCTTACCAATGTTGTAAAAAGAATTTTAGTAATATACGGATCACTAAATTCTTTAGACCAACGTTTAACAAAGCTAAGAGCACCTTTAGCTTTTAAGACAATTGAATTTACATGAGAATTAAAATTTAGTTTAGGGTCCATATTAACTCCTAAATCAACAAAGCTAAAAACTTGCTCTAAACTGAAGTTATTTATTACATAGGGGGAAAGATCAACAGTTCTACGGGAAAAGCACATCGTTTTACATTTTTTAAGATTCAGTGGCATATCATTTTTGTGACACCAAGTAACTAAATTATTTAAATCCGATTGCAACTCAGTCCTTTCGTTATGAGAAGTATATGATTTAAAAAGTTTTACATCATCCGCATATAATAAAATTTCTGAAAACTTAATTACTGAAGGTATATCATTGATGAACAACAAGAACAGAATCGGGCCGAGATGACTACCCTGTGGAACCCCTGAAGTGACACTAATTGAATCGGATAATGTATTATTAAATAAAACTTGTTGTTTTCTGTTAGTAAGATATGAGGATACCCATTCAAGAAGTCTTGGTTGAAAACCAAGAAGATTCAGTTTTTGCAAAAGAATTGAGTGGTTTACTCTATCGAATGCTTTACTAAAGTCTGTATATATAACATCAGTATTCTTATTATCCCTAAAACCCATTGACACATGGTTTACAAATTCAAGCAAGTTAGTTACTGTAGATTTCCCTTTACAAAATCCGTGCTGAGAGAATGAAATTAAAGGAGAGATTAAGAAAGTTATTTGGTCAGTGACAATAGCTTCAAAAAGTTTGGGTATAGCTGACATTTTAGCTATCCCCCTATAGTTCTCAACAGATGATCTAACTCCACTTTTATGCAAAGGTAATATAAAAGAGTTTTTCCACATTGACGGAAAAATACCTTGTTTAAGAGATAGGTTAAAAAGCTTAGTTAAGGGCAGATAGATATGTTTTGCGCAAGTTTTAAGAAAGCTTGAGGGAATCATATCAGGGCCATATTTAAACGAATTTTTTAACGTAACTAAATAATTTAAGACATCTGTTTCAGAAATAATTGGTGTATTAATTACAGTACTCGGACATAACACTTGATGATATGGCACATTCATAGGGTAGTTTGAACAATAATTGGATTTGAAGAATTCTGCAAACATATTAGAAATAATATAATTGTCACATGACATTGTTGATTTATATTTCATCGCGGACGGAAAATTTGAAATCCTGCGTTTGGAGTTAACGAAACCATAAAACAATTTCGGATTACGAATAATATTATTTTTTACTTTGATTATGTAGTTTTTATAACATTTTTTGTTAAGTTCCTCAAACTGACGACGCAATTTAGAATATTTTAAATAGTCAACAAGAGCTCCAGTTCTTTTATAAAGTTTAAAAGCACGAGCTTTTTTATTTTTTAATTTACATAGCTCATTCGAATACCACAAATTTGAACTTTTTCTTTTGATAATAAAACATTTCGGAACAAATCTTTCAAAAATATTAAAAATTGTTTCATTAAAATGTGATACATTTAATTCAATATTACCACTATAATCAGGCCAAGTCAATTTAGAAAGTTCACAATTAATCTTTTTGAAGTTAGCTTTCGCAAAGTTGAACCGAGAACAAAGGTCCTGTTTGTTGCATACAAGTAATTCGTCTATGATTTCGATATTAATTTCCAAGGCAGGGTGATAAGAGTCCTCTGGCAAAACTAAAGATACAGACATCATCATATTCGCCCGTTCTCCACGGCTTGCGGTCATCATAGCATATTAACTTATAGTCGACGAGAAGACTAGCTTATGTGTTGACCAGGGGAATGTTTTCAGCATTCGTTTTATTTTTTGTTTTGCGCCCTTCGTCAAAATAGAGTCTGCGTCCAATTTGATCTCTTTCACTAATCCGTAAAATGGCAAATTGATGGATTGACTACCGGCTCAAGCTATTGTCGGCTACGGTAGGCGGTTTAGGTGGATTTAGCCGTTCCCACACACGCCTTTAAGGTCAACAAGCATTCAAACACATCGCAAACAAGATTAAGCGATTTATCATGCGATACACCCACAATGCGGCTCTCAGTAAAGTCACAATAATTAAAATATTTTTAGTTTTTTGTACACGATTTTGCAGAATCTTTTCTGTAATCCGTTTTCTTGGTATTTGCAGGATTTCATTTGGTACTGTTATTGTTACCACTTCTTTTTCAAGCATCACTCTTTCACCGTCATTTATTATAAATATACTGCTCGATTATATAGACAACATTGTTGTTTAAAGTTCTGAGCCTATTATCAGCATTAATCAGTTTTTATACTCTCGCAACAAAAGTTGCTAAAGAGAGTATTATAGTTTTGTTCACATAACGGTTGTTTGTAACAACCAAAACTAAACGAGTTAGATATAGGGTTATATATACCAAAGTGATCAGGGTGAAGAGTGGAGTTAAAATAAGAATGTCTGTCTGTCCGTCCGTCTGTGCAAGCTGTAACTTGAGTAAAAATTAAGATATCTTGATGAAACTTGGCACACTTATTTCTTGACACCACAGGAAGGTTGCTTTCGAAAATGAGCAAAATCGGACCACTGCCACGCCCACAAAATGGCGAAAACCGAAAACACATAAAGTGCCATAACTAAGCCATAAATAAAGCTATGGAAATAAAATTTGGTATTAAGGATCGCACTATGAAGGGGCATATTTGAATGCAATTTTTTTGGGGAAGTGGGAGTGGCCCCGCCCCTACTAAGTTTTTTGTACATATCTCGCAAACCAATAGAGCTATATAAACCAAACTTTCTGCAGTCGTTTTTTTAGCCACTTCCTAATACAGTCTAAAAATGAAAGAAATTGGATCATAACCACGCCCACCTTCCATACAAAAGTTAGGTTGAAAATTACTAAAAATGAGTTAACTCACTAACGAAAATCGTCGGAAACACTAAATTTCACATAAGAAATGGCAGATGGAAGCTGCACTCAGTTTTTTTTACAAAATGGGCGTGGCATCGCGCACTTATGGGTCAAAAACCATTTCTCAGGAACTACTCGATCGATTTCAATGAAACTTGGTTTTTAATAGTTTCCTTACATCCCAATGATATGTTATGAAAATAGGCCAAATCGCTTCACAACCACGCCTACTTCCTATATACCAGAACTTTGAAGAGAATCTGAATCGTTTACTTTGCAATATTTAAAGTAAGCACTAGTGAAGATATCGGTGCAGAACTTTGCATAAATACTATGTCAATAGTGTGGCAGCTCCATTCTAAAAATCGCCGAAATCGGACCATAGGTTTTTAAGGCCCCATATATCGGACACGAGGTCCTCGGTGCTTCTAACCTAATATTATGGTTTCCAACTTTCAATGGACTTCATACAATATATATGACGAATATGTGGGTCAAATTGTGTATTATATGTAGAATATAAATAAAGTTAAATAAATAAATTAAAATGTTCGGTTGCACCCGATCCCCATTAAACCATGTCAATTACCGCATTTAACACTGAAAATAAATGGAAAGGAAAACCTGTTAATTCACACACTTGGTTATTTACAATGCGTTCAAATATGTAGAGCTATATGAGTGTATACACATATATATTAATAACCATCAGTAGGGCATTGTATTGTCATCGTGTTTTAATCACATATGTATATGTATATATATCATATATAGAGTGTAAAATACTCACATGTAAATGCTTGAGTTAATGGAATAATATCATAACTGCAACATATTTATATGCGTATATATCTATATTAATTGCCGTGACAGCTTTACAGCAGTTGCACAGCTTTAAATTGTAGACTATATACCTCACACATAACTCAATAATTTGCCTTAAGGTAAATACAATATAATATTTCACACGCATAAATATATACAGAATATTTGTATCTGCAACTGCGACAGCTTTGTTTTATATAAAAACAATTCCATTCGTTATGGTAAAGGTTATCAGATGCAATTAAACACATGTAATTCTTATTAACTCTAGTGCAATGAATATAGTGGTTGAATATGTGTATTACCTTACATACAGTCGAAGGCGTTTAATTAAATTTACTCCAGGAAACGCTAGCAAAGTGCAGATATTTTAAAGAAATTTCGAAAAGAGCAATGAAATTACTTGCGAGCTCAATGTAATCAATATAAAATTCATTTTATCACGGTTAACCAATATAACGATTAATTCGAAAGCAACTGACCGAAAAGATCTGACCACCGTAGTAATACAGTTGAACTTCCCTAACTCGAATCACCATAGTTCACAAAACACTTCGGGTTAGAGAGACTCCGCGTTACGGGAGGTAATTTGATAATAGTTTACTCCTATTACCAATTCAAGAGTTCGAGTTATGGAGAACTTCGAGTTGTCGAAGTTTGTGTTATGGAAGTTCAAATGCATTTGTGACTAATACAATGCAATTCCAAATATTTTACAATAAAATTTACCAAAAAGAAATTAGACGTCTAGTTTTGTGGAAACCATCAGACTATAATAAAACAATTAAGGAAGGGCTAAGTTCGGGTGTAACCGAACATTTTATACTCTCGCAATTTAATGATGTAATTTTATAAAGATAACACAAGTTGACCCATATATTTGGTATAAAGTTCAATAGAATAACGAAAATCATCATAAATAGTATATGGGGACTGAGGTAATTCCTAAACCGATTTCACTCGTTTTCACCACTAAGATACAATGTATCGAAGACTATACGCTCACTTAATTTAATATTGTGTATGTGATTGGCGTTGCAACCGTTTAGCCGGTTATAGCCGAATCGACGATAGTGCGCCACCTCTCTCTCTCCTTCGCAGTTCGGCGCCAGTTGGAGATCCCAAGTGTAACCAGGTCGCTCTCCACCTGGTCCCTCCAACGGAGTGGAGGCCTTCCCCTTCCTCGGCTTCCTCCGGCGGGTACTGCATCGAACACTTTCAGGGCTGGAGTGTTGTCGTCCATTCTGACAACATGACCTAGCCAGCGTCGCCGCTGTCTTTTTATTCGCTGAACTATGTCAATGTCGTCGTATAACTCGTACAGCTCATCGTTCCATCGTCTGCGGTATTCGCCGTTGCCAATGTTCTGAGGACCATAAATCTTGCGCAAAATTTTCCTCTCGAAAACTCCTAGTGTCGTCTCATCTGATGTTGACATCGTCCAAGCTTCTGCACCGTAAAGCAGGACGGGAATGATAAGCGACTTGTAGAGCTTGATTTTGGTTCGTCGAGAGAGGACTTTACTGTTCAATTGCCTACTCAGTCCAAAGTAGCACCTGTTGGCAAGAGTTATTCTGCGCTTAATTTAATATTACTTACATATATATGGGATCTGGGTATATGGGATCTGGGGGAAGTTATGACCCGATTTTTACCATTTTAAGGAAATGGCTAAAAGAAACGACTGCAGAAAGTTTGGTTTATATTGCTTTATTGGTTTGCGAGTTATATACAAAAAACTTATTTGCGGGCGGGGTCACACCCACTTTTCCAAAAAAATTACATCCGAATGTGCCCCCCCCTAATGGGATCCAATGTTCCAAATTTCATTTTCATAATTTTATTTATGGCTTAGTTATGACACTGTATAGGTTTTCGGTTTCCACCATTTTGTGGGCGTGGCAGTGGACCGATTTTACCCATTTTCGAAAGCAACCTCCTCAGGGTGCCAAGGAACATGTGTTCCAAGTTTCATTAAGATATCTTAATTTTTACTCAAGTTATCGCTTGCACGGACAGACGGGCAGACGGACGGACAGACATCCGGATTTCAAATCCACTCGTCATCCTGATTATTTATGTATATATAAATAACCCCATATCTAACTCTTATATTTCTTGGTGACACAAACAACCGTTATGTGAACAAAACTATGAGACTCTGTGCAACAGGTTGTGAGAGTATAATGAAATTAATAATCTAGTTGTTACTTGTAGCCTTGTCATATCAATTAATCCCATTGTAACTGCAGTTTATTCGAAATATTCAATGAATCTGAGTGGACAACATGGCATATGAGTGACATTATTCCCATAATGTGAAGGGCATGTGTTCATACATATGTAATATATAATTTGTATTTTTTTGTGCATTCAGTTGATAATTTCTGTTGATTTAATTGATAATGGAAATCTTTTGTACCTGTCATTTAAACTCGACATGGCGTATGTGTGACAATACAATTTATGTCAAATCATAAACTTTTCAACTAATTCAAAACAAATGTTGGCATATTTTACTATATGGTATTTATATTTATAATTTCATTTCACTTTCGGTAAATTAATTTTCGATGATATGAATGTTTTAAGCAACTGTGACTTATAATTCTTTTAATTTGACACTGCTGACCACTATTTAAAATTTTAAATTGGGACAAGTTTTCCTAGTACTTTCAAACAAAAGATTTTTTTAATTATATAGAAATTTTGTGCAAAGGTAATGTATTATCTTATTCTGAATTTTATCAGATATTAGATTCGTTTAGTTATTAGACAAGTATGCCCTTGCGGGAATAATGCATTTCCTAGCCTACTTTGTATGTATGTGTAAATGTAATTGTCATTTATTGGAGCTTATTATGTGCGTCGTAGTCTAAATTATATTCTGCCTGATTGAAATAAATTTGGGTTATCGTCAAGGCACCTTGTTTGAAAGCTCGCCAGCTCTCATTCAACTTCTAGTTGTTTTTGTTACAAAAAATGTATTCACCCAGCCGTAGAAGCAATATGCATGCAATTTTTTTATTTGTATGTCATTTTCCTTTTCCAATACTTTCATATATTCACCACATTTGCACTGTTATTGTCCATTTCCTTTGTGCGGAAATGCCTACTTTCGTACAGCTACTCAAGCAAATAATTAGCGAAATTTCTGTCTCGACCTTAAAACCGAGTGAAAGTGGCAACCATAAAACCCTGCGAATATGTTTAGCGTCTATTACACTCAGGGGACTCGTTATCAAGTCCCATATGTGGCAATGTGTATGTGTTTACGTCAATGACGAAAGCAGCTGCTGGGAAAAAAAATACATAAAATGGGCACAAAAAATAATAAAAAATTCCTTGTAATTGCTGGAAATTGTTAAAAAACTGTTGAAGGTGCTTATGTAAGTATCAAAGAAAAATAGGACTTTCATAAAACTTCATAATTAAATTGGATGGAAAAGTGTTTCGTATTAAGTGGTTGTCCATTATATTCTTTATTTTCGGAGCACAGAGTGAAATTAAGGTTATATATAACCGTAACACCTTTCCATGCAATAAAAATAAAAATGTGATTTTGTGAGGTGACAAAAAGATAAAAAATCATTAGCCTCCTTTAACAAGCATTCAACCAAATCAGGTAAGAATAACGAAGTTGCATATCATCTTCTCATAAATATTATTACGAATAATTGCATTCGCTGCGTTAGTTCTCTTTTTCTTTTTCGAAAATCTGACTGACTTGAACTGATGGAACCATATAACTCGAGTATTATTTTTGTTACCTTTGGTATATTTCAGAATATTTGGAAATCTTACCTGTGTCATTCGCTTGCCACTTTTCAACTCCAGATAATACTCTTCGACGCTATCACTATGCGCGCCACTACTCAACACACCGGCAATATTGTGACCACTTCGTCCTTTCAGCGATTTCTGGCTCAGTGCAGGGCTCTCCCGTGGCAGCAAGTAGCGTCGACTTCGCTTTATCTCATTTACCAAACAAATGACATTCTTCTCATCGCTTATATCTATCGAGATACGGCGCGAGATACGGCGCGATCGCAATCAACCGCTTACGAGTCATTTTCAACTTGGCCCCCTAATACACAAATAAGAGAGTAGGAGTAGAGTAGGATAAATATTTGGACAATATATTAGACTTTTCCTGAAATAGTTAATAGTTGAACTTTTTTTAAATTTTGAAATCAAATGCCTAAAGGTATACTGTTAAAATATGTAGTAAATAGACCTTATAAATGTACTTCAAATTAATTTATAGTTCAAATGCCACAGATAGTTGGGAGACTTACACACTTTGAACCATTTTTCGGTGCTTCGCTTTCATTACAGACATCATCATGTTCGCCCGTTCTCCACTGCTTGCGGTCATCATATCATATTAACTTATAGTCGACGAGAAGACTAGCTTATGTGTTGACCAGGGGAATGTTTTCAGCATTCGTTTTATTTTTTGTTTTGCGCCCTTCGTCAAAATAGAGTCTGCGTCCAATTTGATCTCTTTTACTAATCCGTAAAATGGCAAATTGATGGATTGACTACCGGCTCAAGCTATTGTCGGCTACGGTAGGCGGTTTAGGTGGATTTAGCCGTTCTCACACACGCCTTTAAGGTCAACAAGCATTCAAACACATCTCACACAAGATTAAGCGATTTTTCATGCGATACACCCACAATGCGGCTCTCAGTAAAGTCACAATAATTAAAATATTTTTAGTTTTTTGTACACGATTTTGCAGAATCTTTTCTGTAATCCGCTTTCTTGGTATTTGCAGGATTTCATTTGGTACTGTTATTGTTACCACTTCTTTTTCAAGCATCACTCTTTCACCGTCATTTATTATAAATATACTGCTCGATTATATAGACAACATTGTTGTTTAAAGTTCTGAGCGTATTATCAGCATTGATCAGGTTTTATACTCTCGCAACAAAAGTTGCTAAAGAGAGTATTATAGTTTTGTTCACATAACGGTTGTTTGTAACACCCAAAACTAAACGAGTTAGATATAGGGTTATATATACCAAAGTGATCAGGGTGAAGAGTGGAGTTCAAATCCGAATGTCTGTCTGTCGGTCCATCCGTCCGTCCGTCCGTCTGTGCAAGCTGTAACTTGAGTAAAAATTAAGATATCTTGATGAAACTTGGCACACTTATTTCTTGGCACCATAGGAAGGTTGCCACTGCCACTTGTCGGACCACTGCCACGCCCACAAAATGGCGAAAACCGAAAACACATAAAGTGCCATAACTAAGCCATAAATAAAGCTATGGAAATAAAATTTGGTATTAAGGATCGCACTATGAAGGGGCATATTTGGATGTAATTTTTTTGAGGAAGTGGGAGTGGCCCCGCCCCCTACTAAGTTTTTTGTACATATCTCGCAAACCAATAGAGCTATATAAACCAAACTTCCTGCAGTCGTTTTTTTAGCCACTTCCTAATACAGTTTAAAAATGAAAGAAATTGGATCATAACCACGCCCACCTTCCATACAAAAGTTAGGTTGAAAATTACTAAAAATGGGTTAACTCACTAACGAAAAACGTCGGAAACACTAAATTTCACATAAGAAATGGCAGATGGAAGCTGCACTCAGGTTTTTTTACAAAATGGAAAATGGGCGTGGCGTCGCCCACTTATGGGTCAAAACCATATCTCAGGAACTACTCTACCGAGTTCAATGAAACTTGGTTTTTAATAGTTTCCTTACATCCCAATGATATGTTGTGAAAATAGGCCAAATCGCTTCACAACCACGCCTACTTTCTATATACCAGAACTTTGAAGACAATCTGAATCGTTTACTTTAAAATATATAATGTAAGTACTAGTGAAGATATCGCCGAAATCGAACCATAGGTTTTTAAGGCCCCATATATCGGACACGAGGACCTCGGTGCTTCTAACTTAATATTATGGTTTCCAACTTTCAATGGACTTTATACAATATATATGACGAATATGTGGGTCAAATTGTGTATTATATGTATAATATAAATAAAGTTAAATAAATAAATTAAAATGTTCGGTTGCACCCGAACTTAGCCCTTCCTTACTTGTTGTTTTTAGTTTTAATTTTCTTTTGCTATTCGCATAGGCACACCTTTCGATATTTATTTATTGGCGCTGATATTTCATTGACTCGCTAACCCATTAAACCATGTCAATTACCGCATTTAACACTGAAAATAAATGGAAAGGAAAACCTGTTAATTCACACACTTGGTTATTTACAATGCGTTCAAATATGTAGAGCTATATGAGTGTATACACATATATATTAATAACCATCAGTAGGGCATTGTATTGTCATCGTGGTTTAATCACATATGTATATGTATATATATCATATAGAGTGTAAAATACTCACATGTAAATGCTTGAGTTAATGGAATAATATCATAACTGCAACATATTTATATGCGTATATATCTATATTAATTGCCGTGACAGCTTGCAACAGTTGTACAGCTTTAAATTGTAGACTATATACCTCACACATAACTCCATAATTTGCCTTAAGGTAAATACAATATAATATTTCACACGCATAAATATATACAGAATATTCGTATCTGCAACTGAGACAGTTTTGCTTTACAAAAACAATTCCATTCGTTATGGTAAAGGTTATCAGATGCTGTGAAAGACATGTAAATCTCATTAACTTTAGTGTATTGCATTTGGCTGAATGTTTGTATTTCCTTGCATACATTTGGATGCTTTTAATTAAATTTACACCAAGAAACGCTGGCAAATTGAAGTGATTTTAAAGAGATTTCGAAAAGAGCAATGAAGTTACTTGTGAGCTCAATGTAATAAAAATAAAATTCATTTAATCACTCTTAACCAATGTTACGAATAATTCGAAGGCAAATGACTAATATGGCCTGACCACCGTAGATATACAGTTGAACTTCCCTCGAATCTAGTAAGAGCGACTTCCGAGTTACGGAAGGTAATTTATATACGATTTGACTTCTGTTGCCAATTCAAGAGTTCGAGTTATAGAGAGCTTCGAGTAATCGAAATTGTGTGATGGAAGTTCAAATGCATTTGTGACTAATACAATGCAATTAATTAGAAGAAGAAGTTAATTTTTGCAAGCAAGATGTGTCGATTGAATTCAGTATAAATAAATAAGCATCATATTTTTAAAGAAGATAGAACTGGTTGAGCAAGCACTGGGATCTATAAACTACCATTTTCCAATCAAGAATATTATCTAGTGAACCGTTTGAACAGTAGCAAATATTCTACACTACAATTAACCAAATAGAAATTACATGTTTAGTTTTGTTGGAACCATCAGACTATAAGAAAAGGAACAAATGAATCAGAGTGGTGCCAAAATGTCGCGACGTCGCTGAAACTTCGCCAATGCAACTCCACCAAAATGCAGTGCTAGTGATGCAAAACGGATAAATACTAATAAAAGTATAATTGGATTACTTAAATACTAAGAAAGGGGAAACAGTAGTTTTGATATTCAAGGGTGAGCAAAAAGAGGAATGACGATAGCATATTGCACTTTCACTACTCTCCGAATTCAAGCTGTTACTGTTGTTGCAGTTGATTAACCACCGGACTACAATTACACTGCAAATGCGCTGTCAACCTCTGTTAAACCGAGCGTATTGAAGTCAACTAAGCTTTGTGATCTCTGCATTTTGAAACACATATACTTTCAGCTACACACACACTCCTATAAATATAGTATAAACCAGTTTAAACTCTGTAATCCAGTGCATTAGTGCCACATATTAGATGTCGCCTGCATTTTGGCAGATAAAATTCGTGGTTTCCCTACAGTCAAGTTGCATTGAGTTCATTTTGTTGGATAGGATAACGTGTAAGGATGTTGTTGACGAGGATAACGGTCGAGTATAGTACACTTGACGGCATCTAAGAGTTGTTGGTCGCAAATTGGATTGTGGTGTTGGATGGTGGCTGGCTGGAGAAATATTCACATTTTACCGCTTTTATTTATTGTTTAATTTGATTTTTAAAGAGCAAACTGTCACTGTTGTTTCATTGCAACTGCTTAGTTTGCAAAATACTTTTGAAGAACTTTACCTCCACTTGTGAATTTTAAAAAGAGGGTTTTATATACACGAATTCTTAAATCTAATCCCAATTTAAAATTTTTTTCAGCTTTCACAAGTACGTTCATCGTCATAACACAGCTAATGACAAGCGAAACACTTGCAAAGCCTCTCCACAATATTCGTATTGATTGCATGGGCGAAGAGCACTTCAGACGTCACGTCCAGGCGCACAGCGGTTTTGGACGAAACAGTGGCAAATGCAGGTTACGACTTTATCTGACTGCAAGGCCAATTATCATTTCAAATATTTGAATTTGATTGATCTGAATTTGTAGAAACTGTGCTGATTGTACAAATGAAAATGTGAAATAAATTCAAAGAGCTGAATAAAACAAAAGTTTGTTGGCGACAGACAAATTTTTTATAGGCAGTATGCGAGCTGTGGTTAGAATTATTGTAGTACAAATACAGTGAATTGTTCTTCTGAAATAGCATTCATGCTCCAAATTTTCATGAATCCCCAACTAAACGTTAGGCACACATGTTAGACTGTCACCACTTCTAAAAAACCCATTGCTGTATTAGTTACAATTTTTCAGGTAGCAATATGTAGGCTTTTGAAGACTGTGTTGGCGTTGAAAAACAATCAAGCAAATCTTTGAGCATAGTATACTCATATCACTAAAATTTGTTTGTGCTTATTCTGTAGTATGTACGTTTGTGTCTTTTCATATACAATATTGCATGCAATCACCAGGAAAAGATTTCATGCAATTCACTATTTTACATTAGCCTCTGTATATGCCCGTATATGTGATTGTTGGCACTCTTCTGTTTTCAAGCATGTGGCTCAAGTTGTGCTTTGTAATCCAAGCATATCGCTGCTGTGCAAAATTGCATACCAGCAGACAGCTGTTTTGCCAAACCAATACAACAACAATGTGTCTTTAACGCTGGAGTGCTCTTCAAGGATCAACATATTACGCATACGCCACGGTGGTTCACTTTGTCAATACACCTTTAACAAACCCACACACATCCAGTCACATTTACATCTTTATCTAATGGTATTTGTATTGGCAAAAAATGCAGGTTAAGCTCCGTTTGGCGCCACTTTCCGACACTTTTCTAATTAAATTAAATTAAATTTGTTTAAATGTGCACATCTCTGTGTGGTTTCCACTTCCATAAGTTTGTTGAGTGCAGGCCTTAACTTTATATTTTGTAGTTTTCATTTGTTGTATACAGCATCTGAGAGCTCTTGCTGTTGGGAAATTCACTTATTATCCGACACCTAACCATTTCTACATGTCGCTTGGCCCATTTCTTATTTCGTTTTCAACTGCATTTCCTATGTTTGGTTTTAATTAAAACTATCTAACATTCTTATCGCTTAATACATTTTCCAACAATTGACAGCTGTGCTTAAGTTGATTTTTGTTATTTTTAATATTAAAGTCGAGTTTTCGTATTTGTGAAGTAGAGGATTGCACATGTTGTGGATCGCCCCAGAAGTAGTTTCTTATTTTAGCATACGCCTAGTTCCGATACTTTTGTCTTTAGTTTTATAAGAAATTATTTTATCGAACAAGTTTTAATACTGCTGTATAAAATTGTTATTCACATTTATAGACTTGGACCACTATCTAGTAGCTGCAAATATACGCACTCGACTCTGTGCAGCAAAAAACGTCCGTCAACAAACACAAGGAAGGTTCGACGTCGAAAAGCTGCAATCGCAACAGACAGCCACGAAATACTCTACTCGACTTGCACTCCTGCTCTCTGAGAGCATTCATCAGCATCTCGGTATAAGGGAACTGTGGAACGGCATCTCAAGCTCACTGCGTACCGCTGCAGCCGAAATAATTGGATTTCGGCAACGACAAAAAACAAGCTGGTACGATGAGGAGAGCCGTCTCGCAGCGGAGAGAAAACAGACTGCCTACCTCGCAACGTTGCAAACGACCACAACACGTGCGGGATGTGATAGATACCGAGAGCTGAAGAGGGAAGCGAGACGCATCTGCAGACAAAAAAAGAAAGAGGCCGAAATGCGTGAGTACGAAGAGCTTGAGAAGCTGGCAAACAGAGGTAATGCTCAAAATTTTATGAAAAAATGCAGCGACTTAACGAAGGTTTCAAGACCGGAGCATCCTCATGTAGAGACCAAGGTGGTAATCTGGTAACCGATGTCCAGGGCATACTGGGATTATGGAGGGAACATTTCTCCGACCTGCTGAACGGCAGTGAGAGTACAACACCAGGAGATGGCGAACCCGATCCCCCAATCGATGACGATGGAACAGATGTACCATTACCCGACCATGAAGAAATTCGAATAGCAATTACCCGCTTGAAGAACAACAAAGTGGCTGGGGCCGATAGATTACCGGCAGAACTATTCAAATACGGCGGCGAAGAACTGATAAGGTGCATGCATCAGCTTCTTTGCAGAATATGGTCGGAAGAAAGCATGCCTGACGATTGGAATCTCAGTGTGCTCTGCTCCATCCATAAAAAGGGAGATCTTACAATCTGCGCCAATTACCGTGGGATAAGCCTCCTAAATATCGCATACAAGGTTCTATCGTACTATGTGAAAGACTTAAGCCCATCGTCAACAAACTGATTGAACCTTATCAGTGTGGCTTTATATATATATATATATTTGGCGTAGGAACCGCTTTAAGCGATTATAGCCGAATCCACCAGAGCGCGCCACTCATTCCTCCTTTTTGCTTTTTGGCGCCAATTGGAAACACCAAGTGAAGCCAGGTCACTTTGCACTTGGTCTTTCCACCGGAGTGGAGGTCGTCCTCTTCCGCGGCTTCCTCCAGCGGGTACTGCATCGAATACTTTCAGAGCTGGAGTGTTTTCTTCCATCCGTACAACATGACCTAGCCAGCGTAGCCGCTGTCTTTTTATTCGCTGAACTATGTCAATGTCGTCGTATAAATCGTACAGCTCATCGTTCCATCGCCTGCGGTATTCGCCGTTGCCAATGTTTAGAGGACCAAAAATCTTGCGCAAAACCTTTCTCTCGAAAACCCCAAGAGTCGTCTCATCGGATGTTGTCATCGTCCACGCTTCAGCGCCATACATCAGGACGGGAATAATGAGCGACTTATAGAGTTTGATTTTGGTTCGTCGAGAGAGGACTTTACTTTTCAATTGCCTACTCAGTCCAAAGTAGCACCTGTTGGCAAGAGTGATTCTGCGTTGGATTTCAAGGCTGACATTGTTGGTGTTGTTAATGCTGGTTCCCAGATAAACGAAATTATCTACAACTTCAAAGTTATGACTGTCAACAGTGACGTGGGAGCCAAGACGCGAGTGCGCCGACTGTTTGTTTGATGACAGGAGATATTTCGTCTTGTCCTCATTCACCACCAGACCCATACGCTTCGCTTCTTTATCTAGTCTGGAAAACGCAGAACAAACGGCGCGGTTGTTGCTTCCGATGATATCAATATCATCGGCATACGCCAGGAGCTGTACACTCTTGTAGAAGAGTAGATATCAGTGTGGCTTTAGACCTGGAAAATCCACCATGGACCAGATATTCACCATGCGCCAAATCTTGGAGAAGACCCATGAAAAGAGGATCGACACACACCACCTTTTTGTCGATTTCAAAGCTGCTTTCGATAGCACGAAAATAAGCTGCCTTTATGCCGCGATGTCTGAATTTGATATCCCCGCAAAACTAATACGGCTGTGTAAGTTGACGTTGAGCAACACCAAAAGCTCCGTCATGATTGGGAAGGATCGGGGAGGTTCGATACCAAACGAGGTTTCAGACAAGGTGACTCACTCTCGTGTGATTTCTTTAACCTGATGCTGGAGAAAATAATACGAGCTGCAGAGCTAAATAGAGAAGGTACAATCTTCTACAAGAGTGTACAGCTCCGATGATATTGGTATCATCGGAAGCAACAACCGCGCCGTTTGTTCTGCTTTCTCCCGCATGGATAAGGAGGCGAAGCGATTGGGTCTGGAGGTGAATGAGGACAAGACGAAATATCTCCTGTCATCAAACAAACAGTCGGCGTATTCGCGTCTTGGCTCCCACGTCACTGTTGACAGTCATAACTTTGAAGTTGTACATAATTTCGAATACCTGGGAACCAGCATCAAAGACACGAACAATGTCAGCCTCGAAATCCAGCGCAGAATAACTCTTGCCAACAGGTGTTACTTTGGACTGAGTAGGCAATTGAACAGTAAAGTCCTCTCTCGACGAACCAAAATCAAACTCTACAAGTAGCTTATCATTCCCGGCCTGCTTTATGGTGCAGAAACTTGGACGATGTCAACATCAGATGAGACGACACTAGGAGTTTTCGAGAGGAAAATTTTGCGCAAGATTTATGGTCCTCAGAACATTGGCAACCGCAGACGATGGAACGATGAATAAGAAGAAGCGAATAAAAAGACAGCGGCTACGCTGGCTAGGTCATGTTGTCCTAATGGACGAAAACACTCCAGCTCTGAAAGTGTTCGATGCAGTACCCGCCGGAGGAAGCCGAGGAAGGCCTCCACTCCGTTGGAGGGACCAGGTGGAGAGCGACCTGGTTACACTTGGAATCTCCGAACTCACATACATACATAGCAGTCTCAGCTAGCGAACAAACAAAATATATTGAAATGACCAACAACTTAACTTCATTCAAAACTTAATTCGTATGGCCTACATCAACCATCCATTGGCAGAGCAAAGCAAAAAAGTGTTAAAAACCCATTAAATATGAGTAACAGAATAAATTTTGGGTCATAAGAGCAAAAAGACAACAACACAAAAGCAAAGTGTCGACTGCTGTTCAACAGTTTTACAGCTTCTGAGAGGACATATAGTTGTTCTTAGATATTTAAGCATTTTTGCCTGTGCAAATGTGGTGACGATTTGTGTGAGTCGACTAGGAGTGATCACAAAACTGTATATGACTGCAGTTTTATGTAGTTGCCACATCCTTAAATATATTCACAAGTTCACGAGTACACAAAAGCCAAAAATTTAAATGTCTATTTACATGGGTAGGTCTTCGCAATTTATGTTTGGTGAACTAATTAAAGTGCGCAATGTTGTACTTAAATTCGTACTAAAATCCATCAATGTCGTCTGAAATTTACAACCTGATCCTCATTATTTTAAAAGGAAGTTATATTGTAGTATTATACATAATTTGAATATCTAAATTGAAAACTTTATTAAGCACATATCAAAGAGAAGAGTGGGTCAGAATCTATAATCATTGACAAGAACTATTATATTATAATATGCATAGTATATCAAGAAAATATTTAATAACTGTATGTGTGTCCAAAGAAACTGTACCATAATATATTTTAATCAATATTAAAATCAAGAATTGCTTTGAAGCCTTCTTCATATGTTACTTTTGGTAATGTGTATATTTAGGTTTATTAAAATCTGGTAAAATCTCCTCACTGACCACAATAAAATAGTTGTGCACATTGCTAGCTGTTGGGTACTTGTTGTTGTCATGTTGACTTTGTCTCTTTGTTTCACCTTGGTGTGTAATTGTTGTTGATTTCTTATTGGGATGCCTTCCTATTGTACTTGTTACCGAGTCTTTTCCATTTGTAAAACAATTAGCGGTGAGATAAAATAAAAATATTTAAATATAAATATTTTGTCTGCTCTTGTAATTGTGATTTAAGTACTTCAATGAAGACGTCTACCAGAGGGCTATTTAACATATTTTATTTACGACCGCAAATTGTCTTCAGAGATAACTTAACATCAAACTTGAATGGTTGAGTTAAATTTCAGCTAATTGCCTCTAGAAGATTTGATTTAAGGAAATCCGTATTCTTGTTTTGTGGATATCCTTGTCATTGTAAACTGATATAATATTTACAAATAATTAATGATTTCTTCACGTTAGCTCTGGTTTGCCACTATTATCACTATTGAACGGGAAATACTCTGAATATAATAGCTTCAAGTCGCTCGTCAGTATCATCTTTCCCTTTCTTGCTTAAACTGCTAATCATATATACATATATATCCAACTGCTTTAATCTGTTATTATTTTATAATTTGATGAATTATTTCCCTAGCAAAGTCTCTGCTATCGATGGTAGGGTGTGTGCTAAACAATAAATCATGGCAGAAATTTACATGGAGCAGCAAATGTTAATACGTATATTTGTACACAGAAGAGTGTCAACATATTTGCTAAGTTGGAAGGAAATGTATGCAAGTATGTGTGGCGTAGTATATATTTTGAAGAGGGTGTGTTTAATTTGGAACAAATTTTTTGTGGTATTTATCACTTTATACATCTAGATGAGTATTTAATTAAATAAACTATAAATAAGTGTATTGCAAAGTCGAGGTTGATTTGTTTTACGCAGCATGATGACAACTCACACTACGCTTAATTGCAAAGTGAGTGGTGATAGTCCAGGTAATTTTAAATAGTATGTGGTACATACTGGTTTGTAGCTGTGTCAACTCTTCTGGAACGAAATTCTAAATTGTCGCATAATGATTATCGAAATCTTTGATTTTTACCACCAATATAGATCATTCATGCAGTCATATATGGTTATTATATTGTGGTTTCATGTCAGGAAAAACACGATGGATAAGCTCCTCTTTCGAGTCCATGTAGTGACAGAAATCTGTTCGAAATGTTCCGTCAAGGTGTCAACTGCGACCCTACCATTTCCAACTGCTTCTTCAATTGCAGTTTGATATTGTCAATTGGCGATTATTTATGTGTCGCCACAAATTAAATGATTTTAGACATGGGATTAGTTCGTCAGTTACAGTTGATCCAGGAATAATTGGAAGAGTCTGGCGTAAATCACCTGCCAACAGAATCATGGCTCCACCAAAAACGTTTTGGTTTGAGACCAAATTTGTCAATATTGTTTAATACTGTGCAGTGCCTCCAGCGACTTCTTGAATATCTGGAAAATCTTCACTATAGCGCTATTTTTGGCGATTTTGTTGATTGGTGTTTCGTTGATTTGCAATTTAGGAGTAATTTCAAGGCCAAATGTGCCGTTTTTTTGTCTACTAACAGGTGATAAGTTGCCCCTATTCCCGTTATACTTTCGTGGTGAAAATGAGTGAAATCGGTTCAGGAATTACATCGGCCGTCATATACTATATATGATGATTATCGTTATTCTAGTGGACTTTTGCCGAACATATTTGTCAAATTGTGTGTGACCTTAACAAAAATATAGCAATAAATTGTGAGAGCATAAAATGTTCAGTTGCACCCGAACATAGCCAATTCTTACTTGTTACAAATTGTTTTGGGCTATCGACACAACCTTATATCGTACAATTGAACAATGACAAAAGTATTTTAACAAAACAATAATGACAACCTTCAAAATACATTTTTTTATATTTTTGTTGTCAACTCGAATAAAATTCTCTTATTATTATCTTCCTCGCAAATTTTTCCATATTTACTTACTTTCTAATCTTTTCCTGGCCTTCCACGAATATGTCAAGACTAAAATTAGCCAGATCGGTTTGGCCGTTCTCAACTTTCTCTAGTCTCAACGAGACTAACGAACAGCAATTCATTATTATATCTATAGATTACTAATTGTTTATATGGGAGATTAGAAAAGTGTGGACTTTAGACTTTTTCAGGATTTTTTTTAATTTTTCTCTCCGTAAGAATTATCCTTGTAATTCAAAGAATATTGTATAAAAAAAGAATTAGCGAAAACGGTTGAATTGTTCTTGAGTTATGCGCTTAGCAACACATTTTGCGATTCGTTTTTATATTATACATACATACATACATATGAATAATATATGCTTAAGCAATAAATGTGCATATCAGCAAATTTCCGAACATACACATGCATAAGTAATGTGCATTTATGAGAGCATCTCTAAGCTCAGCTTAGTGCTTACAAGCATAATTCTCTTACTTATCGTAAGCAATTTTTAAGCACATTTCAGCTGCCACACCGTGCTATGTTTGCGTCGCAAATGCGTTAAATTTTTACGGACATTTTCAAATGCAGCCCTAAGTTCATTTAGTTAAGCTTAGCTTAACTTTATACCTAACTTGCATATTTTAATTCTTGTTTAGTGGCAAGTGACTCTTTTTGTAGTCTATAAATTAACAAACATATTTGCCTTTATACCATTAAATGCCAGTGAGTAATTAGTATGTGTGTATGTACCATATATGAATAGTCATTACATCGTTCGAACTGATGCCCTTGAAATGCTTTAAATCTTCATGAATCTGTGGAATCTGGACTATAAAGTGGAATATCCAGACATCAAGTAGTTAAAATTAAGTAGACAGCGGATCAGCTCCAATTCTACTCATAGATTCACTTGTCTTAAGCCTCTGGTCTAGCATAACTTAAATTTTACTTCGGTGCATTTTTGAAACAAAGTATATAAGTATTAAAGGAGTCCAAAGTCCTTGCTTATTTGTATTCAACTAACGGAAGCTCTAAACAGTGTTAACGCAGAAACAATGACACCGACAATGCCGCCTGACACTCGAACCATTGAATTTGAACTGTGGCGGCAGTGTCTTGATGGTGCTTATGATTAAGTGGTAGCACTGGCAATACCAACAACGTTGAACACACTTACCAAGTAGCGTAAATGTCAGACTACCAGCAGACTCGGTGGTTTTTTAGAGAAGTATGTACCTATGTACCTTGATATATAGGTATAATATGAAGGTATTTGCTTTTATTTTTTGCTACTAAAAGTTGCAAGATGACATCTCATGCGACTAAATGCCGCAAATATTTACACTCGTTAGGAATTGTTGATAGTATTGTTGTTGTTGATATATATTGTGATCAAAGACGAGTTGACTGAAGAGCCTTCGAAATTTCATAAATATTTTGAGGGGCGCGGCACATAAAAAAACAGCTAAACACCATTGAATTTCAATATTTCTTTTCAATACTTTTCCTTTCAATCCCACCAAAATGGAATTGTATTGACAGTCGAAGGCCAAAAACGCCAAAGAGTAAACCAAAAAAATATGGACAAAAATGTTGGCGTGTGTGCGAAATATATAAAATGGTAAGTATCGATTGGTTTGTTAAAATTGGCGAATGTCAGTTGTTGTTGTTTTTACAATATTTCATTTACCTTATGCGCTCATCCGCAAGAAAAAAACGGAAAAGAAGTCAATTGCTGGCAATAGTGTTTCGCGAACACCCCATTATTTCGAACACATTGAGGTACATTCATACATACACTTACAATCACTAGGACCGATATTGGTGGATGTATACATTTATACATATGTGTATGTATGTATGATTCTGTCAGTATGTGAAATGCGATTTTGTTAACAAAAAAGGTAATTTAAATTTAAATGTAGCTCATTTAAATGTAGCAGTTTGTAAGCATGTTTGTAGACGGCTCGTGATTCCATTTTAGCTCAATCATATGTAGTGTATATGTGGATATCAAATAACTGTACAATATAAATTTATGTTTATTTAAGTATAGACAGAACTTTTAAGTTGCCTCCACAGTCATAGCTTTGCTGATATACGATTCGAGGAGACGGGTAGCAAATCAATCTGTCTTCAATTGAAAGTCCAACTTAATTAGTATCTCTTCCCAGAACTTGTGAGCAGTCAATATTGCCGTGTCGAACAACACTGTTTATAATCAAACATTTATCTTCAAGAATCACTTATTTTTATTTAAACCAGGTCTCATTTTAAAGTCGAAAAGCTCAAACCGAAATTATTCACAAGAAATCTAAATTCCTTTTCAATTTCGAATTTGAAATTGTTGTAATTTAAATGGTTCGCAATAATTTTCAAAGAACAAACTATTTTGATTTTCAGATAACGACTCACATATCTGTTTGTATGTATGTCGAGGAAATTTGATTTGTTATTGTGCCAAAGAATACTGTGAATTGATTTGGTATTGACTTCCGATTGGAAATATTTTGCATTCGGATGAAAAGACAGATGGTTGCAAATGTAAAATGAGAGCAAACATGTGTCATATTTATAACTATGTAGGATTGTGGATTGTATGTGCATTGACGTCTATGTGCATTGAATGGCTTGCAATAAAAAAATTGTATTCGAGCCTCTGCTTATAAACTGAGAGATATTTTTAGGCAATAAGGCCGACAGCTTGTAAAGTGAGGAAATAATGCCGAATGGAGAAAATTATGGTTTTTGGACATTCGGTGTCTTAGCTACTTCAAAAAATTGTTCAACTCGGATATGAATTTCTATGAAGTCAGAACTACCGAACATTCCCGACTACCCAACATTTATTGTAGTTTGTGTGTAATAGCGATGAAATATTCCATCGAGGTACTATTTAATGGAGTTGAATAAAATGTGCAATCCATGATAAACCGGGTTGCTTTTTTGCACTAGTTGCTCCTGTTAAGAATATTTTGTACTTAAAGCGCCGATTTTTTCCTTCTTGACTAGTCGTATTTTTTTATTTTTATTTCGTAAATTCATTTTTTTTTCATTCAGACAATGAATTCATAAATCTGTCAGAATTAATCTTTGTCAGCTTCTTTATTAGCTCCTTTTGTTTCTGCCAGTTTATTGTTAAACGTACGGATAATATGCTGAAAGCGTTGTACAAATTTGTAACAAGCATATATTTCAGCATATATGGGTGCGCGTGACATATATCATTTTTACTTAAGGATCACTGAACACGAACACACTAGCTTTGATTATTTCTTCTACAGGTTGGGTTTGTTGTAAGCTTTTGTCTCATTATTACTTCTCCACTCATCTTTATAAATTGTAATGTTTTCGTAGCGTATTAGTGCTTTGAACTCTTTGTTGTATTTTAGAAATAATCGAAAGCCCAATAGAAATGCCAAGCTTATCAGGTTCAAGAACTTTGCTAATCCCTTGAATCAATCTCAGCAATCACTTACTACAAAATAGCAACAACTGTTCACTACTGAAAGTGAGTGCCACAATTTCAGCTTAATTGCCGGCAAGTAAATAAATTTAAAAGACACTTCAATAGGTCGACCGAGATACACAATCTCGCACAGATAAACCCACAAGTGTCCATTCTTTGCAATGGGTTTACAAACTTTACAAACTTTACAAATACCACAAACACGTTCAGACAACAGCGAAAAAACTGAATGTGAGCCAAACAAAACATGGAGAAGCACGAAAACGAAAACCATTTCAATGAAAAAGCAAATGAGAAAGTGACAATGAGGCAGTAATGTGGCTTTGACTGCCGGTGGCTGCAATAAAAACAAGGTCAACCATGTTCGCTTGTAGACATTCATTCAAACACAGCACTTCACTCTAGAAAATCCTCTCAAGACACCACCGTGATAAATCTTGAATCAAATTTTTTATTATAAAATATATGTATGTATGTACATATGTATAGACACAGAAAGGCGCTTTTATAGCTTGTATTAAGTGAAATTTTTCGTCACTTTAGTATTGTACGAGTATATTGCTTTCAACTATATATGCTGCTTATGGTCGCACAGTGGCTGTTACGGTTGTAAATATCGGCTATAAAGGTCGCAAAGACTTGTGTGTTTATTGGATGTTTTACTACGGCGGAGACTGTGGGCAATGTTGTCGGATTTTTGCGTTTTTTTTCGAAATATTTTGTATTGTTGTTATTTTCCATTGCGATATATATCGCTTGCATTCTCATTTATGATAATTATGAAGATGAAATTAATTAAGTACAAAAGTGATTTCTCTTTTAATTATTCTCATTTTCAATTTGGTTTCTATAAAATTCTATTTGTTTAATGAATTTTAAAAACTGCATAAGGTTTCCACCTTTAAAGGGAAATGGATTAACACATAATCACTTAATTTTTCACGCCATAACAAAATTCTTTTTTAATTTTTTAATCCATTTGGTTTTAAGAGAAGTGGTCATAAATTGCTTATTTTGAAGATCGTGGAATTTTGAAAATTGGGAAAATGATTTACGACATTAAATACTCAAATTTAATTTTTTTATTATTTATTTTTATTATTTTTGGGTAAAAGCACGCTGATAATAGTTTCGCAAATATTTTGAGAAATTTTTAGACTTTTTTCTGTTTTAATATTTTTTTTAGATTAAACATATAAAGGCATGTTATGAAAAGGTTTACTATTAATTTTATTACTTTAAATTTAAAATCATAATATTAATAAGAGATAATTTATGTTTATGAAATTGTTAATAGCATCAATTTTAGCAGTGCACTTATTATATTGTTATTATTATGCTTTTAAAGTATTTTTTTCGATTTCATCAATATTTTTTTTGTTTGTTTATTTTGTTTATTTCATTTTTTATGCATTAATTTTTATATTGCATTTAAACTTTATTATAAAGATACACAAAAACATATATTTTTAACACTTAAAAAAATATTTAAATTGCAATTTTATTTTTTCCATGGTCCACATTTTAATATTTTGCAAAATTATTATTATTCTTTTTATATCACGGCAATTAAAAACTTAAATATATATTTTATTTTTAAAACTATCGAATTTTGTTTATTAATTTTTTTTATTCTCAAAATTTATTTAAATTAAATTAAATCCACTTTTTCACATTCCTGCACACAAACACACACTCACATATGGGAGCGAATCAACATGTGTGAACAATAAACATGTGAATACCCGAACTACCCGACAGCCATTGTATACGCCAAAAAACATTTCCGCAAACCGAAATACTTTCCGGTCGAACAAAAAATACGCGACTGCGCGACCATCGAAATCGAATTTAAAGCGACAAAGGACATGAGAAAACTGAAAGTATTTTGTATGGCAAGTGAGAGGCGAGAATGATATAAGAAAAGCAAACGTAGCACTTTCGCTTCAACGATAAATTTATTATGGACACTCCCTCTTCCGCCCACTCACGGCTATTAAACGCTTGTTTTTGTGTGTTTGCAAATATTAACGGCACTTTTTGTCCCCAAGCAGTCATTTCGCGTTTGTATTAAACGCTTCGCGCAGGCATGAAAGTAAAAACAATTGAAATATGTTGTATAAATAGATAAAACAACAACAAACACTTGGAGAACAGACAATTACAACAAGCGATTAGAAAAAAAATATGCACACAATGTAATTTAAACTTAAACAATATAACAGAATACTCTCACAGACACATACAGGCATATATACTCTTCAGCCAGCAACAGTGCACAGTGTTGCCACGCTTCTGGAATATTTGCAATTGTTGCTGTTGTTGTATCAGCTAACCTCGACGATCCTGTGACGTTGCTAGCCTGTCAGCATTTTCTTTTTAATTGTTTCTTGTTGTCATTTGGGTGGAGCAGCTGAGCGCCATCAAACCAGCCTTGCCTGTATGCCTTCATTAGTGTTTGTGCGGGTGTTGGCGGCTATTTACCATGTGGTAGACCATAATGACCGGCGCGCAAACTAATAAATTGCAGAGGACCGAACGCAAAGTAATACAATAAACAAAATTGAACTGAAACGCAAAGAAAATAGGTTGGGATGTGGCATGACAACAGCTGAGAGGTCAGCAACACCAACAATAGTATAAAAATACATAATTGCTGAAAGTAGTGGAGAAGTTGGAGAAACACAAACGCCAAAGAAGACATATTGAGATAATGGATTAGCAGAGAAGCTCCGTTCCTCCCACTTACACTTTCTTTTAATTGTTGGATACATTTCGTATATTGCGCCTATGGGAGAGTACTTCTCGAGGGTACGGCAAGAGGGATTAGAATGCTCTAATAGCTGGTAGCTGGAAAACCTGGGACATATTCTCTATTATAGATCGCAGCACTCAACTGCAGGGTTCCGCAAGTCAAGTCGATGTTATTTCTTTTCACCGTGTATTAACATTTTTGCTTTACTCATATTCGTTTGCGTGCAAATGGTTGCCACGCGCACTTGCAACAATTAAAAATTGGTCGCACTTATAATATTAGACGAAGGGGAATAAGAACTCTTAGTGCTGGTAGCTAGGTGTAATTGTGCTTTTCATGTTTTCTACGCCTTCCGTTTTCAATGTCACCGCAAATGGTATAATGACCTTCGGCTGTATGCCTGCTCATATCTAATTCGACCCTAAAGAGAACCGTGGATCTTATTGCATTATATATTATCCTCATTCAATGTCTTCTAGATGGTTTTAATTACTTTCGTTTTATATAATAAATGAAATGCTATTTTTCTGCAAATAAATTACGCGCATGTTCTCTCTGCTATGTTTTCAAAGATGGGGAGTAAGGAGACATTCAAAGAACTTCATTAGCTTCATTCATTATGATTAGGTAATGGACAATTGCGAGTGGATTCATGTGGTCAAGTGATCTTATAGCGAGCTAAGTGCTGCCACTTACGTGAGATTCATTCAGAACGGAAATTATAAATATATACATTAACTATACAGATTTCAAAGAATTGTACTACAACTTTGCTTCCGCCGTTTTCCAATAGATGTCTCTAGGGTCAAGCACTGGTCGATTAAATCGATTAAATCGTTTTACATCGATCTTGGACATTTGTGTCAACATTAACTCAACAAAATATTTGTAGAGATCTGTTTGCATCCCAAACTTATTCTCAACTGGAAATGTCACTTTTTGAGCCGATTTCTCGACATTTGCGGGAAATTTTGCTTTTCTTTTTTAATTCCATGAGAAGTGCACCTGAGACTCATCGACATTTGTAACCGTTTTTATACAAAAAATACTTAAATTTACAAAAGAAACGGCGAAAGCAAAGTTGTAGACCTAATAATTGTTTTTGTTCTGGTATTTAAATATATTATATTTAATCCCTTCGTCATAAACAAGTACATAAATTTAAAAAAATAAAATTAACAAAAATAAAAACTTGTACTTCTCTGTTCATAATCGAATTCCTCATTTATTTGTTCCTTATGAGAAAGTCATCCAAAATATATTTCATCAACTTATTCTGCATCTCACTTTGCATATAATATTTATTACTGCTTTAAGAACTTTCCGCAGCCGCAACAGGATACCCTGGTGTTGGCAAACAATTAACTTTGATATGTGCTGAAGCTTTGGCGGGAGGCTACTCAATTAAGTTTTTATTGCATTTAACGCCACTAAAATGTGTGCTACTCTAGCGATTGGCCAATAAATTGAACTCAGTATATACGACGCTATTCAAAGATTTATACATCTTCACTCCGACCGTTGACTGCACAGCGCTACCACTTAATCGAGAATGCATTGAATAAATTCTTCCGCTTCAAATAAAGTCAAGTCGAATGGTCACTAATGTGCGTCAAAGTGACAGTTCAATGCACTATCTTCTTAATTCTTCTTTCTACGGCACTCTTCCTTGCAGCGCTGACAACTAATCCACAGAAAAGGTCGTGTAGCATGTAACGTTTCGTGTGGTAATATGCACTCGTTGTAGCCTCTGTTAACAAACCTGAAATACTATACTATCTGAAACCACACTCTTCATTTCGAACCGGCAAAACTACGACAAAAGTTAATTGTGGTAACCAGTAGAGCTTCGGCTATAGAAACCATAAGAAGGTGAACAAGAACTACTGCAGAGGCATTCATAAGCGGCTGCAGTGAAGAGTTTGAACATGTCTTGAACCAAATTTGAATAGTGCAAAACCTGAAACAGACCAATATGCATGGCTTGAGAATGAGCGTGGTCATGTGTTAGTACCAACAGTTGAATGTATGTAGCAAAAACTATGCATTTAAAATCGCAAAAAGGTCTAACTTGTTGGCTTTTCTAATTGTCGTTTGATGTTGGCACTCACAGCATTTTTCGTACTGCGCTTTTTACTATTTTTTCATCAGTTATGCCCTATTATACTTAGTTCTCGTCATGGGTTTATTTTCTTTCATTCTTCTCGTTTACCAGTACTTTCTGGAATGCTGCAAATCTTGCAAATTCTTGGAATACTTCAAATAAGTGTTGGTTTCGTAGAAGTGTCTTTGTAATTCAATGCATTCTTCATGGTGCAGAATATTTCGAAGATAACTCTTTGGTGTATATCTTTGTCGTTGTTGTTCAACACTCACATCTTTACTAAAGAATATCCAAGTTTCCGTCTGTCTATATACGAATATGTTTATTTACTTGACGAGTTATTATAATTTTTTATATAAAATATGGGAATCTTAAGCTCAATTTGCGGAATCTTAAACTGTAAGCTTCATCAACTTTAAGAAGCTTCGAAATAGAATTTTAGATGAATTCTGGGTACTATACCAAATAAGCGGCTTATCGTTAGTTAAATGAGAAACTAAAGGAAGTCATCATTAAGTTCCCTAAGCGACATTTTAAATAAATTGAAATAATTTAAAACAAAGTTTACTCAAAAGTGCAATAAATTTTATCCGAATTTAAAGCTCGCAAATCAAGTTATATTTAACTAACGACAAATACAATCAAAATGAAATAAAATCCTCTCTGATGACGAGTGAATCGTCGAGAAAAGTCGCTTTAAATCGCAATGGAATGGAGTGAAAATGATACAGAATCCCAGCAGCGAAATGGCATTATTTTTAATGTAAATTCACTTTGTGGCTTTTGCGGGCACACTTAATTATTTCATTCTGATATTGAATTGCTTTTGCTTTGCGTCCGCAGAACTTCCATAAGATTTTTGTATAATTTTTTGTTTGAAAATTAAAGTTCTTCAGAGCTGCCAAATCTGTTGAGATAAGCAGCTCTTAAAAATTCTTCAGTTATTTTTAGACGATGTCTATAACGAACTTTTATATTTCTACTTAAATGCGTATTTCTTTAAAGACATAATAAAGATAATTTCAAACTTTCAATTAATGTAGTTTTGAGATTTAACGTAATTTAAAAATATGTATAAATACATATACTGATTCATTTCATATCAGCCACAGTAAAGTAAAGAGCTATACTTGAATCCATATCTACTTAAGTGAAAAGAAATCTTACCTGTGCCATCCGCTTGCCACTCTCCAACTCCAGATAATCCTCTTCGACGCTGTTATCCTCCGCGCCACTACTCAACGCCCCTGCGTCATTGCGACCACTTCTTCCTCCCCTACCAGCACCGCCATCTGCGGACATCCCAGCAACATCCGGCTCAGCACAGGATTTTCTCGTGGCAGCTCGCAAGCAGCGGCGACGTCGCTCCACCTCATCCACCAAACCAATGACATCATCCTCATCACCAACATGATTGGCGATTAGACGCTTACATGCCGTTTTCGACTTGGCCCCCTTGTGTCTTTGTCCACGGCGGCGGTGAGCGGTGTACAAGGCGAGAGTGGTGCGAAGAGACTGGTGCCATCTTCATCAATTGTCGCCGTCGCATGGGAGATGTGTTGGCTGCTGTTGTGGGGCGGCATTCTATGCAATGCCGATGCGGCTGCTGAGATGATATGATTCATAGTACGGTGTTGCTGTAGAACAACAAAATGATGGTTGGTGCGCATAAGGCCCATAGGCGCCGGGCGGTAATGTGGAGCTCGCTGATGAGTGCAGTGGCAGCACATTGCGGCGTGCCATGAATGGAATGAATGAAAGGCGGGAGAGAGAGAGAGAGAGAGAGAGTGAAAGTTTGTAAAATTTAGAATTAGAAAATATTGCTTTTAATTTAATAATGGTAGATTTTATTTTATATATTTCAAATCATATGCCTAAATGTATCCTACAAAAGTATTTAGTAAATGAGACCCTAGAAGTATGCTTTAATTCAGGCTATAGTTATTTATATAATAGTATGCATTTTTTATACTTAATGGCGCTCTCGCCACAACTTTTACTTACTTGTAACCATATTTCGGTGATTCACTTTCATTGCGACATCTCATCATATTCGCCCGTTATCCACGACTTGCGGCCATCATATACGTCCACATAATGATGAGTCATGACATTCGGAAGAGCGCAAATGGACTTAACCCAATTTTGTTTCTGTTCTCTTTTGTGTTTGCATGTAGGCGATGAAAATATTCGATTTTGCACTCGTTTGGATTTTATGTCCAAAATATGAAGCCGAATACAATTCGTTCTTTTACACTAATCCGTAAACTGGCAAATTGATGGATTCATTACCGATCAGCTAATTGCTAGCGGTGGTGGGCGGATTTACGTGCGCACAAGCACTCATATTCTCGCACAAGTGATTTTTCACGCAATACACTCATGTCGCGACCCTAACTAAATCCACAATGATTTTATATTTTTTTATTTTTATTCACGATTTTTTCACAGTTTTTTCCCGAATTCGTTTTCACGCGATATTTTCACGACTTTATTTTGGTACTTTAACTGGCAAGCACTTTTTCATGCACTATGTTCACACCGTTATTTATTTGGAACTGTGCTCAAAAACGCCACTCTATAAATATACTCACTATCGCTTAAGGTTATGGATGTTTTACGAACTTTTTGAACCTTTTTGCTTTTGAAATTTGTTTTTGTTTTCTTTTGCTATTCGCATATGCACACTTTTCGTTATCTATTTATAGGCCGACACTTTATTGGCTCGTTCATCGTTCATTTCCTCATTAAACCATTCCAATTACCGCAACTGAAACTAAATCGAAAGGAAAAACTGTTAATTCACACACATCGTTTTTTTAAAT
This sequence comes from Zeugodacus cucurbitae, assembly GCF_028554725.1. Lineage (NCBI taxonomy): Eukaryota > Metazoa > Arthropoda > Insecta > Diptera > Tephritidae > Zeugodacus > Zeugodacus cucurbitae. The sequence goes on along the minus strand of NC_071671.1, from coordinate 47,501,545 downwards.
GGAAGTATATAGGCGTATATATGAATGTATAGTGTATATATTTAAAACTACCAGCAGGGCATTGTATTATTTCGCAACTTAATTTGCGCAATGTTATTATGGTTTAATCACCTATACAGCTACTTAGACGCTGACATAAAAGTTTGTGCTTGTAACGCAAAATTGTTCAAGTGCAATGCTTTGGGCAATGAAACGCCATTAGCAATTGTGAAAGTCAACATCCCTTCGACAACACAGGTGAAAAATGCCATTAGCAGTTGAGAAAGTCAACACCCCTTCGACAACGCAGGTGAAAAATTTCAAACGGTGAGCTTTCCTCTTTCGAATAATACTTTCAATTTTAATATTTATTGACTATAATAATATTTTCAGTGAGAAGGTATCGAGTAGATAGTTCGAAACCACACAACACTACATAAGTCATCTGGATGAAGTAAAAAGCATTAGACTCATCATATGATTTTATCATTCCTTTTACTTTCACTTTAACTTTCTTAAATTTCCATTAAAATTTAGGACTTTAAAATATATTCATATATTTGTAATTAAAATAGTATAAAATACTCGTATGTGAATGATTCAGTTAATGAGATAACCTATTTGCCTTTTCACACAGCCAAATTTATTGATCAATTAAAATTTCGATTGAGAAACCAGTTTTTGCCCTTCACACTGGAGGCTATTCGATAACCGATTAGCTGTTAAAAATTTTCGTTTTTGCTTTTCATAAGAAGAAGAAGATAAGTCTCATCAGCTGATTGCTATTTTGGATTTATTTCCAACAGCGGCATTTTCCGTCAAATAGTATTACAATTAATTAATACTACAAATACGGTCTGTGTCGTAGAGTTTCATTTCATTTTCAATCGATTAAAATTCAATTATAATTTAATGTTGAAAAAGAGATTTTTATTTTGTATGGTAAATCGACCTCAATTATCAATTTAATCAAGCAGAGACCGGTTAATTGATCAATTAGCTCCTGTATGAAAAGGCTATAATGACTCATTTACAAATTCTAACCTAAATACACTTACTTATATACATATGTATGTGTCAATGTTGACTGTCAGACAGCACTATCGGCGTGTAGACAATTCTAACTCAACCACAACTCAATAATTTGCCTCAAGGTAACTACAGTTACGCATAAATACATACAGGCTATCCGCATCTGCAACTGAGACAGAGCTGTCTAAAAACAATTTCACATATGATGAAAGTAACGGGAATCATAAGAAGTTAAGCACATGTAAATCTATATAAAAGTAAAAAGGAAATTAAACGTCTACTACTTCAAAAGAGAAAAACGTCAGACTGTAATAAAAGGAACAAATGAATCTGGTTGGTGCCAAAATGTCGCGACGTCGTTGAGACATCGCCGTTGCAACGCCACAAGTGAAGTGCTAACGTTGCAAAAAAGAGAAATGCGAAAATAAAATGAATAACTGAATAACTGTACTTACGAAGAAAGCGAACACAATGTCAAATAGAGGCATGTGGTTAGCTCCACTCTCTCTATCCGATTACACGCTGAAGCCCCAGTAGTATATGTAAACACATCTACACAACACAGCTGTACATGTTGTTGAATAATCCAACTACAATTGCAATGTAAATGCACTCGACTCAACTTATGGTAAACCGAGCGCTGTGAAGACAACTCACCAAGAGCTCCGGACTCTCAACCTTTTGGTACCTACCAGCCAGTTTAAGGTCTTTTAAGCCACATATTAGATGCAAGCGACAGCATTTTGGTAGATAAAAACTGAAATGTTCCTAAAGTCAACTAGATTTGAGTTCATTCCGTCGGTGCGAGGATAATAGTAAAGTTGATTTCAGTTGATTGCATTTAAGAGTTGTTGTACACAAATTGGATTGTGTTGTTGGTAGTTGAGTGCAATTTCAAGCGAAACATACACATTGTGCTCAATTTTACATTTATGATATATTTCATGTTATCTGAAAGAGTATAATGTCTATGTAATGTATTTGATAAATAATATTTTTGATCGTTGCCACCTCATGTAAATTGCAAAAATTGAGTTGAAGATACACGTTTTTGTTAATTGAACCCGTTTTTTACTTGATATTCTCGTTAATTACTTTCATGACAGCAATTCACGGTTTCTCCACTCACAATTTCACAATCCGTCTCACATACTTTCTTTGCCATCATACAGCGGACTGCCACTTGAAACATTCGCATAGGCCTCTCAAAAAAATTCGCCTTGATTTCCTGGCAAAGGAGCACTCGAAAAGTCAGGTTTAATAAAGCAACAACCGCAGGCACGCCTACACTATGCACCACTCAGCGAAGGAGTGAATGCATCATGCGAGTGGAATGTTTTTGCAATGGTGCGCCAGAGTCTGGCAAAAAATAATAAAATAACATTGAGCCAATATTATTGTTTTGCACGTGAGTGTATATGCGTTGGTGATTTGGCGAAGCACCGAAGCACATGAAATATTCGATAAAGTCGTTTTCAATAAATTGTATTTGTTACATTCAACTTACTCGACGCGTTTTGAGATAAAAAAATCTTACTTCCCCATGCATGCGCAAGTAATAAAAATTTAAATTTTTCTGCAATTTTTATCACATCTCAAAAATGATGAAAACGAGAAGAATGAAGTATTAGTGGGAAGGTTAAAGCTTTCGCTTTTAGCACACCTTCAGGCGCGCAGCAATGTTGTGAGAAACAATGGCAAATGCAGACATTCCCTTTAACTGGCTGAAACGTCAATTATCGTTTCAGATTATCGAATTTGATTAATGTCAAAACTTTGCCGACTGCCTCATATAAAAATTAATTAAATATAAAAGCAGAATGATAAAATAAAAGCAGCAATATATTTCTAAGGTTTTATGTGATTTTTTTTTTATTTCGTATTGGAAATTATTTCATCGTCAAAATTCAAGGTTTTCAAATTTTCCTAACCTAATTACCTTACGACTTTTGTTTTATCACCACGTTGTCAACTGTTATATAACGTAAGATATGTTTTCTCAACAAAACTGATTTACGCTTCTGGCATTTACTGATATGTATTTCAAACACCAGTATCACTAAATAAATATGTGAAGTATTTCATGCGAATTTAAATCGAAAGCAGAGGCGAGTTAAGAAAAAACAAAAAATGAGCTAAAAGTCGCATGTGTGAGACGTTGATTGAGTTGAAGGTCATTCTAGTTTTTTTTTCGAACATCGTGTGAGATGTTAAATTATGTGAACTGAAAATAAATGTAATTTCATTTTCCTTTGCACACCATTTCCTCAACTGCATTTATTTGGAATGAAGTCGATAAACTTTTATAAAATATATTACCCCTGTTCACTTTTGAGGTACACAAACTAATGAAATATAATATAAAAGAAACTTTAAATTTTCGTACTTGAATGGCTCAGGTGCTTTTATTGAATGCTTTAAAATTCAATTCGTCAAGTGCATAATCAACAATTTTACTAAGATCGCACGTTCTTTTGGGATATAATAATATTTTGAAGCTTACTTCTCATATTTACTATTATTCCTATTATTGCTGTTCTTTTCTTCTTATTAGAAAATCAACTTTATAGTTTATCCTTAAGCAAGCATGAGCATAGATTTTATATATATTGTATATATTTATATTTATATATATATCTATATGCATTTGTACATTTTTTACCCTTTTTGCTTTTTCTGTTCATGAGCTCCTGCAATGCCACTCAGGAATTCCGTGTTTATAAGAAAAAGTAGCTAAGAAAATCGCTAAAGAAAGCGTTCAAGTACTTTCAACACAACAATGGCGAATCGTCACTACACAAAGCATTGATTGTTCAACTGAGTGGCAAACAACTTGTAAAAATAAATAAAATTGAAATGAAATTTGAAAAATGAATAAAGTAAATAAATAAATTCAAGCTTGAATTCGCATGTATACTTAAATATGTGAAAATATCGAAATTGTGGTGAGTAAAGAAATGCAAATGTTAAAATATTTGAAGTCTCTTAACGACGATGGGCACAATGATAACCCTGTATATGTAAAATAACCCATTTCGCCCTCTAATTAATTGTGCCCATGAACGTTAATTACTTCCGGTTGCATAAACACACATTTCCTTTCATTACCTGCTTTGTGATAAGATTTCGATAGGCTTCTTGTAATTATGAATAGAATTACGATACAGAAATATATGTATTTATAGAAATAAGATTTGAGCGTATGTCTTCATATATGGGCATACTAGAATTATTTAAATTTTTGTAAGACACTTTCTTTAACTTGTTATCGATTTTTTGTATAATAATGAAGTCTAATATATTCTTCAGAAACTTTTTGAATTAATTATTTTATACGGTAACTATATATTTAAGGCAACAACTCTGGCAAAAAACTATCCGCCTCAAAAGTCCTCAAACGGCGGTCACCTCTTTAGTTTTGTTTAAACACACACTTATACATTTATATATACATTTTGAGAAATGCTTTTTGCGACTGTATATGTATATAGTTATCGGTGTGTATTTAGTATGTGTTAGTGATATTTCAAGTATTCATTCGGGTCGTTGCTTTCTGTTGCGTTATTAAAGTGATTTCACACGTAGGCAACCAACCATATGTTTGTGATGGCAGCAAAAGCAACAAGAACAGCAGCAATAACAATCACTGTAAGCAATAACCAAGCAAAAGTCGACGGTCGGCAGTCAACAGTCAACACGCCGCCGGAAAGTAGCGAATCGCAAGCCTCTAAAGAAACCGCAAATAACCGTAGACAAACACATCTGAATACAAATGTGTCTGTAGATATTGTGTGTTCCTGCAGCCAGCGTTCATGCTGCCTACAATTACCGGTCGTTGGCTTGCGGCTTTGACACACATCTTTCCAATAGTCAATGTGAGTGTTGGTGTGAGTGTATATTTCTAAGCGTGTGTTGCATTTGATTATGGATTATACTGTTGTGAAAGAAAAGCTCGTTTTCATTATCTTGGTCGCCGCTGTAACAGCCTGTCATTGAGACTTTCTACTATCATTCTATCTACACTCCTCTATGAAAATATTGTTTTGAAGTCGATGAGCAGACTAAATAATTAATGTAGCAGTGAATACTAGCCTCAAAGTGTGATCCAATAGGATTTTAAAGCTTAAGTATATGTTAAAGCAGAAAATTGTAGTGTTTTTTTAATAAATTGAGAAGCTGGCATTAAAATGTTCTGCTGCCTCGGTGGATATTTTCGACCATTTTTGGAATCGACTAAGTTCAATAAATATTTTTCCACACTGATGTAGCAGATTAGTAATTACAATAGAAATTGACATATGTTTCATTTAAATTATGTAAGAAAATTCATTCGTTATTGTAATATTATGCATACATATATACTCCTTACCAAAAATCATTATAAGGTACATAACATCTACAACTTAATGTACGTTTGTACATCAATTGTGAGTTCACATCTTCTAATGCTGAATTTCTTGAAATAATTTCAAAATAATTGTAATTTTCGCTCAGCTGTTGAGTTGCTTTTCACATGATTCACAAATGTTGATCATACGCCATGGCTTTGCATAATAGGCATGCATATGGGGAAGAGAAATGCTATGTAAATATTTCTCTGATTTTTTATATAATGAATATATATTGCGCATTTACATGAATAGTGTCACAACTCAAAAAGTCGATTTTTAAGTTGAGCATGTCATATTGAGTAAAAATGCGTCTGTCGAACTGTAACTTTGGCGATCGCAAATCAAATGAAGTTACAAGAATTTAAATATTTTATGTCGCACATAAGCCTTCAAATATGTTTGCAAGCATTTATGATTTGCTACCTTTGCTACCTTTGTAGAATATATTTTTATTTTGCTTGTTACTCACACGCCAAGGTAGACGTTGCTGGTAAAAAAGGTTCTGGTTAACTTGTAATATTAGTTTAACCGGATTATGCGTATGCAAAGGTGTGTTGAAAACAGCAATAAAATTCTAAGTGAATAAATGCCAATGGCGATATGTTTTTAGTGGTGAACTTGAGAAAATATTTTACAAGTTTAACAGTTTATTTGTTAAATTAGATTGGTTAAATTACAGGTATATGTATTGGATTACAGTTGACTTCTTTCTATAGCTCTTATGAATTCTGCAAATTTTCAAACAGCCACTTTTTAACATCAGTTAAATTTAGTGCGCCTAACAATAATTCTGTGCAATTGCGGAGAGACTTTCGGATGTAATAAGTAAAATAAGTGTCTTGTGTGTATAAAAATATAGTTTGTATATCTGATACACACAGATACAAAATGCAATATCTAACTTCAACGTTAATTAAGCTCTAAATTTTTACTATCGCCCAGATACGTTCCTTACATACGTAGCTCACTTCGCCACTAGGACATATCCGCTATGCAGTTCGGTTTATGCGTGCATTTGTCAATGTCCAAAAATCTGTGTTGACAACACACTACGTACATATGAACTCACATCTACTCAACTGTATCACCATCTGTACATATATGTCGAGATGTGTGTACCAAGCTCAATTTTCGTGTCTCTTCGAAAAACTTACCATTCAAGTTTAGTGTAAAAAGTTTTTCGATTTGTCGCTGACACACGTGTGAGGAAAGTTAGTGATTTTGAGCGTCAGTGCTTGGAAAGTGTTTTCTTGACTATATTATTAATGCTATACACTTATGAATCCAGAAATCCAGAAAACGAAATGTTGTGTAAGGTTTTGTTAATTCTGTCCACTTTAGGCAACTATTAATGTAGGAATTCTTTCCTTATAAAATGAAACACTTGGTTAATTGGTGCAACGACACGTCTTTCCTTTATTAGGTACAATTTTCAACTGTCCGTTCTCGTTCGGCGTCAGTAAGCGTTCTCCTTATTCAAAGTTGCATTTTACTCAGAGTTGCATTTAATAGGTCTGTCCGGATCGTGTTGTCCGCAATTCTCCTACACTCGGCCGTCCTGACCTGTCGTTCGCCCCGAACGCTGGGTTCCACGGTTTCATATATTCGGCCACCGTCATAGTATTAATCGGTCCCTCAACGTCACCCAATTTTTCCACAGTGTATCTTCCATGTGGAAGTCGTTCCTTTACTGAATACGGCCCCAAAAATTTTGCTTTAATTTTAAGCCCTGAACCATACTGCATCCTTTTTATCGCCACTAAATCATTAACGTTGTATTCTTTTTCTGGCTTCCGTTTTGAGTTAAAATTTCGCCTATTCTCTTCCTGAATCTTGGATATATTTTCTGCAGCCCTCTTTCTAACACTTTCCCGCTCCTCATCTAGTTCCCTAAGTAAAGAATCTTCTAACATATTCCGAAGTTCGATGTTATCAGATGTACGCATATCTAACCCAGTTAGAATTTGAAAAGGTGTGAACTTGGTACTTCTTGGAGGAGTGTTGTTCAAAAGTTGTTGTATCCTCTCAACGTGTCTATACCAATTAGCTGGGTTATTGTGACATAATTTCGTCAGCAATGGTAGTATAACACGATTGATACGCTCGACTTGTCCGTTTCCGCGTGGTACTCCGGTTGCAATAAGAAGATGCTGAATGCCCTCCTTGGCACAATAATCTTCAAAACTCCTAGCTGTAAATGCTGTTCCCCTATCGGTGATTATTCTTTTTGGATTTCCGAACACAGAAGCTTGTTTTTCTAATCTGTCTATTACCGAAGCCGAATCCGTACTCTTTGTTGGGTATAACCACACGAATTTACTAAAAGAATCTATCACTACAAACAAATAGTTATATTTTTTATGGGTCAACTCCATAGGCCCTAAGTGATCAAGATGATATGTCAACAGTGGTCTATCCTCCTTATCTATAGGACATAGTAAGCCCTCCTTTTTCCCTGCTTTCGCTTCCCCGATAATGCATTCCACACAATTTCTAATAACGTTTGCCACCTTTGGTCCTATTTGTGAAATATAAAACGATTTTTCCAAGTAATCTCGGGCCTTTTTTTCCGACCAGTGTCCTACACGGTGTCCTATCCGAATTATTTCCTCTTCCATTTTTTGTGGTACTACCACCAACTCTTTCACAGGGTCTTTATACAGTATACCGTTTTTCAAATAAAAGTCTTCGTAAATATTTTTCTCTAAAGCTGCGCATACAGCTTTTACCCAATCATCACTTTGTTGTGCTTCTCTCAAACGAAAATTTAACGAATCTTCAAGTAACATTGATGTCATTCGACTAAGTGCATCGACATGTCTCATTCTTGTAGCCGGTCTGTGCTCAATAACATAATCGAAGTCTTGAAGAAACATAGCCCAACGAGCAACTCTAAATGGTACATCTGTTTTCTTCATGGTTAGTGCAAACGCATTACAATCGCTTACAATTTTAATCTTTTTCCCCATAACATAAATTCTCCACTTTTTTAAAGCCTGTATAATGGCAAGTACCTCCAATTCGTAAGAATGATACTTTTCTTCTCCAGGTCGAGTTTTGAGACTCATATAACTAACCGGGTGAAATTGTTGATCTTCTTTGTCTTTTTGAAGCAATACTCCACCGTAACCGTGCATGCTAGCGTCCGTGTGTATCTCCGTTTCGGCACTAGGGTTATATAGTTTTAAGACGGGAGCTTCAGCAAGCGCCCCTTTAAGTTGTTGAAAAGCTATACATTGTTTTTCATTGAATCTAAATTGAGTGTCTTTCCTAAGCAAATCGCTTAAAGGCCTAGCAATTAAAGCATACCCCTCCACAAACCTTCTAAAATAGGAAGTAAGTCCAAGGAATCTTTGAAGAGATTTCTTATCCCGCGGGACTGGAAAATTTTGTACCGCCTTTATCTTATCGTCCGATGGTTTTATACCCCCTTCTTCAATAATGTATCCTAAAAATTGAATTCTCTTCATCAAAAATTGGCATTTTTGCCACTTAATTTTCAACCCATAACTTTCGGCTCTCTTTAAAACGACTTTTAGTTTATGTAGCCCTTCATCATTGCTTGATGCTGGAATAATTATATCGTCCATATAAATGACGATGACTCCTTGCTGCACCAGATCTCGGAAAATGGCTGATATATAACGGCAAAATACGGCAGGAGAATTACAAATTCCGAAAGGTACGAAATTAAATTCATACTGCCCGCTTTGAGTTACGAATGAGGTGTAACGTTTTGAGTTCGGTTCGACCGGCACATGGAAAAATCCGTTGGCCAGATCGAGAGTAGAGAATATCTTGGCTCCCTGTAATCTTTCCAAAGCATCATCGATGAGTGCCATTGGAAAATTGTCCCTCACTATCTTTTCATTTAATTTTCTAAAGTCACAACACAATCGTTTTGTGCCATCTTTCTTCGATACCAGCACCACTGGTAACGCGTACTCTGAGTTGCTTGATTGAATTATGCCATCCTTCAACCACTCAGTCACCTGGGTATCTATCACACGTTGATTAGCATATGACATTCTTCGTGGAGTTTGGTAAATAGGCAAATCATCACTCAAGATGATTTTCATTTCAACTGGTGATTGGGATTGTTTTACCGGTGAGTACTGAGTAACCATATCAATTATAGACGAGCGATAGCCTACAGTCAAATGAGTTAAGTTGAAAAGCGGATTGTCCTCAACTTTTTCTAAATTTTTTTCTAAGCAAAGAGACGTAAATTCTGTTAAGAAAGTGATGCATTCCGCATCGAGTGCTTTCTTACTACCGGTATCCTCTTTTTCTCCACTTCGTTGGGGTTTTTCTCCTTCTATCTCAACTGCCCTGGTTTTGTTTAGAGTTTTTTCTTTAAACTCTACAGTACCCTCTGAAAATATTACGTCCGCAAACTTTAAAATATCATTCCCGAGGACCGCTTCATATCTCAAGTCATTGCTTGTGGTAACATGGAAAGTTACCGGTGTTGTAACCCTATCTAATTTAATATTTTCTGTAATACTGCCTATAGTGTTCAACTCGCTTTCTTTAATGCCGACTAATCGTCGTTTTTCGAAATTTGTTAGAGGACAATTAAGTTTTTTGAAAATATCGTATCTAAGTAAGCTGAGGTCAGACCCGGTGTAAACCATAGCATCAACATGTACACCTCTCATTTTGATCTTTTTGAAAATTAGTCCACTACATTTACTATATGGACAATCAAGCATCACATTAACTGTACCCCTCTCGGTTTTTATCTGTCTACCTACGTTGCTGCCACACTCGAAACTGCGATGTCCCATTTGACCGCACTTAAAACATTTATATTGTTTGTTATCTACGCCACAATCTTTCGCTAGATGGGTGATACTTCCACACTTGTAACATTTCCTTACTGTGCCACTATTTCCTTGCCCATCAGAGGCTTTTCGCGGATTTTGTTCATATTGGTTTCTGTTCGAATACTGTCGCGCACCATAAACTCGTTCGTAAACTTTTAAATTTTCCTTTAAATCTTTAATCGTCTGTGACTGGTACAGTATAATTTTATTAGGCTTAGAGTCGGGAATACCTTCTACAAAATACCCTATCAAACTCATTTCGTCTAAATTAATTGGCTTAGCTATATCCATCAAAGCGTACAAGTATTCCCTAAAAGATTCGCTACTCTTTTTACGGCGATTTTGTAACATTCAATGAATCTCTAATGCAGATAATTTGGTGCCAAACTCATCAACGATAGCATTTTTTAACGAAGACCAATTTTTTATGCCCACCTGACTGCGCAAGAACAACTTAGCAGCTCCTTTAAGCAGTTGCTTTGCATACACGTACTTTTGAAGCTCATTCCAACCCAAAGTAACAGCATTATCCTCGAACTCTTGTAACCATTCACTCGCTTCCAGGGAATCAGTTCCATTAAATGAGGGTAAACTGCCTTCGATATCCTTTAAGGTAAAGTTGGATCTGACCAAGACGGTATCCACTGAGGGATTAACTATATCTTCGTAAGTACTTTCATTTTCACTCCCCTCGTCATCACTTTGTATGAGTTCGTAATGTCGCAAAAGTCTATCTCTCAGTTCGCTCTTTCGTCCTGTCTGGTTTAGTCCAACTCTTCTTAATTCTTCTCTCAAAGCCGTTACCGTCATTGCTAAAATTGTCTGACTGTCCATGTTTTACAATAAGTTACAAATAATATATATAGTAAAATATAATGTTTTCAAGTTATTTAAGTGATAAAATATGTGTACTTAAACATAACTATTAATATACATTAAATATTGTTCTTTCGCATTCGTGTTTTTTTAAAGTGAGTTATAAACGTTTGTTATGTATTCACGATAGAAAAAATTAAAGCAGTACTGAAATACAAATATTACATACATTTACTCCAATTGGAATTTAAACGTTGCAAGCATGCTTATTTGTACGAATAAGTACGATGATATTCTAATATTCTGTGAATCTATGGGGAAAATGAATACATTAAAAATTATTATTGTTTGATTAAAGTAGTAATATTAAGTAATAGAAATATAATAGCAATTAGTCTTCCAAAATATGCTCCAAAACGTATTTACTTTTTGTTTTGACTACAGCTTTCTTACAAAAATGACCAGCTTTACTAATTCACAAACAATAGTAGAGACTTCTTTCTTCCTTTTATTTTTCTAATTGGATTTTGATTTGTTTCTCAGTTTTACCTTGTGCTATATCGCTTAAATCTAATACGAATACCTGCTCCCTTTGCTGTTTTTCAATAAGTCGCTGTGCAGCGAATCCTAAAACGATTTCTTTATTCGGACTTATTCACTGAGCTTTGCTGTGACGTATGCGTTTTCTTCAGTAATTTGTTGTGCGGAAAATTCTGCTTTTCAATTTTTCTGGTACTAGTTGAATGCTGCTGTTTATTTTGTTTTCTTCTCCGTATGTTGCTGTGCTGCAAAACTGCTCCGATTTCAAATTTCACTTTAACTTGTTGATTTCTGTTGTCATTTTCTTTTCAGTTCAGTATATTCCTGTGCGGCGAAATATACTTTAAATTCAAATTTCTAGTTAACTCTTGATCTGTGCTGTTTCTTTTCCTCTCTACTCAGTGTGTCGCTGTGCTGTCTCGTTGATTTCTGCTGTCATTTTCCTTTTCAGATCAGTATATTGCTATGCGGCGAATTATACTTCAACTTCAAATTCACTTGTTGATTTCTGCTGTCTCTTTTCAACACTACTCGGTATATTCCTGTGCGGCGAAATACACTTTAAGTTCAAATTTCTAGTTAACTTTTGATCTCTGCTGTTTCTTTTCCTCTCTACTCAGTGTGTCGCTGTGCTGTCTTGTTGATTTCTGCTGTCTCTTTTCTTTTCAGTTAAGTATATTGCTATGCGGCTCCAATATACTCCAACTTCAAATTCACTTGTTGATTTCTGCTGTCTCTTTTCAACACTACTCGGTATATTCCTGTGCGGCGAAATATACTTTAAGTTCAAATTTCTAGTTAACTTTTGATCTCTGCTGTTTCTTTTCCTCTCTACTCAGTGCGTCGCTGTGCTGTCTTGTTGATTTCTGATGTCTCTTTTCTTTTCAGTTAAGTATATTGCTATGCGGCTCCAATATACTCCAACTTCAAATTCACTTGTTGATTTCTGCTGTCTCTTTTCAACACTACTCGGTATATTCCTGTGCGGCGAAATATACCTTAAGTTCAATTTTCTAGTTAACTTTTGATCTCTGCTGTTTCTTTTCCTCTCTACTCAGTGTGTCGCTGTGCTGTCTCGTTGATTTTATTAACGATTGCTGATCTCCTCTAACATATGTGTTTATTGCCTTCACCGTTTCAAAATTTCGTACGTAACCGTCACTTCACCAAATTTGAAAGATCTTTTCACGGCCTCTTTGCACATAACCTTTTCAATACACATTACAATTTTAATTTTTAAAGTTTAAAAGTTTTCTCTGAAGTGAGTCAATTCTGTGCATGTACTCACACACACCCAAACACAAGTTTTTCACATCAAAGTTTAATTAATAATATTTGTAGTCGCTCCCCTTAAACTGTCTTTTATGCTCACAACTCTTCAATTTTAAAATCTCATCCCCGACGAGCCCCCAAATTTGTAGGAATTCTTTCCTTATAAAATGAAACACTTGGTTAATTGGTGCAACGACACGTCTTTCCTTTATTAGGTACAATTTTCAACTGTCCGTTCTCGTTCGGCGTCAGTAAGCGTTCTCCTTATTCAAAGTTGCATTTTACTCAGAGTTGCATTTAATAGGTCTGTCCGGATCGTGTTGTCCGCAATTCTCTTACATTAAGTAAACTAATTTGTCTAAGTAGGTAATGTGGAGCTAGATTATGGACAGTATGGTCACTGGACTTGGAGTTTGTCTACGGTATTCTCATGCATTGATTTTGCAAGAAATAAGTGAGTTATAATTTATTTAGTTTCGTGAATTAAAATCTATAATTTCTCATGAATCTCTTATTTCTGAGAATAAACGCATCATGAACTTCCTCACTCAATGTGAAAAAAGTTATTTTGTGAGACCTTCAATATTAAAGGCATTCTAAAATAAAACTATCACTGAAGCTAAAAATTAAATGACTTTATAATATCATTAATTGTAATTAAACTAAAAGGTATAGCTGCCCGAACAAAAGAGAAACAAAATAAACTGAAATGCACAACAACTTACTTTAATTCAAAACTTAATTCATGTGTCGACCTACACTAACCTTCTGCGAACAGAGCAAAAGTGCTAAAAAGCCATTAGTAATGTGTAACGAAATGAATTTTTTGGAAATGGTAGGCAGAAGTTCCAGCTTCATGCGAATGTTTAGCGACAAAGTGTCGACTGCTGTTCAACAGTTTTACAGCTCCGAAGAGGACACTTACTTATCTATATGTATTTGATGGAGATGTGTATGCGCACACCAGCGCCAAGTGACCACACAATTTCATGTGTGCGTGCTGTTTTATATAGCCACCGCAAAGATCTCCCCAAATGCCCGTATGTATAACGTACTAGTTGCAAGTGAACTAAATCCAAAAGGTGAAAAGGCAAAATATGAGAATTTATTTATATGCTGTATATATTGGGGGTCGTCAGCTTTTAGTGTGGAGTAAATTAAAGAAAGTTAACTTTACTTTAATTACTCCTAAAGCCAAGGCATTCGCTCTGAAATTCATACCTGACAAAGAAATATATCTTTTAGTCTGATATACATATATAATGAAGTCTAACCCAAATAATAATCTTCGTATATAGTAGGCGCTTCAGACAGCATCTTTAATAAGTAATGTACCCATATTCAACAAATAAATTAAAAATATTTTTACTAAAACATTTTAAAAATATAGTGTATTAAAAAAAGGTGAATGGTTCTTTTTTTTCTGTTTTACTCTTCAATAGAATGTTTGACCTTTTTATTATAAAGTGTTTAAAATGTATGCAAGCGGAAAAAGGTCCAAGAGAACTCTTTCACAAACTTTCAAAAACAATTTCTCAAAGGCGCAAATCTCTAATTTGATTCAAATATAATTTGATGAAGAAACTCTGTGTAATTACTAAAAATTAGTTACATATATTACGTTTTACAGATAAAAGGATAAAATCAAACAGAGAAGTAATATTCACCCCATTCACCTAGTTTCACGCAATTTTAATCATATAAAAATGCATTTTTTATTATTATGAGAATCTAAGCAAAGCGGAATTCAAGCAAATCTCTGTTCCACCATGAAAGTAAATATCGCACAAAGACATCAGCTCTCCGTTGATAAGCGTCATTCATATTAGTCAAACAAATGTCGAAATGATTATTTCGTTGGTGGTGGAATGCTAGTGAAGAAAACAACAAAATACCATGAAGCTGCTATGAGAAAATTTTTCACCAAAAAGGTTACATTTTTTTTCACCTAAATATATATCTTTTATCTTTGCTATATCGGAGAGTATCTACTACTACCAATTAAATAAGCTTTTCAGACAGCGCGTTAATTTAGTCAATTAGTGAATTGTCACAGATAGGAAACATGTCTAAGAGTTTAGAGATATCAGCTCCCTGCCCACTAAAAACAGATTCACTCATAAACACAAGTTTAGCGCAGCGACACTTTTACAACCACAACAGTGTGAATAATCTCTTCAATTGAGCAAAAATTCTATAGTTTTACATACCCACGCTGGGTTTTTTTTTTTCAAATAGTAATTCAGCGCAATATTTGTTCTTTATAAACCATTTGCTTCTAAAACTGTTCAACACCTTACATATATTCACACTATCTGTCTCTAAGTCAAGGCTTCACCCTGAGCTGACCTGTGTAAATTGCTTAATTGGAAAGTGCAACTTGCTCTGACTGCTTTATTTATTTATTTTCTTGATTTACTTTGTGTATTTTTTTGTTCTTTATTTCGAATTGTTTGTAATTGTTGTTGTTTTCACTTTGTGACGCTTTCCTATTTAATTGCTCTTCTTAGAGAGTCATTTGCGTCTGCATAGCAGTTAGCGGCGAGAGTTTGTAATTACTTAACATTTTCTTTTGAATCTCTTGATAGCTCTTGTAATTGTGATTTGAGTACTTAAATGGAAGTGTAAGCTGCGTCGAAAACTGATGTGAGCTATAACACTTTTTGGTTACGACTTGTCCGCAAATTGTCTTTGGAGTTAACATTACTTCAAACCTAATTAAACTTTAACGAGTTGAAGAAGCAAAATCTGGGGCGTAAGGGCTTCATATAATTTGCTAGTAATGTCACGAAAGTGTTATGTTGTTTTGACATTTAATTAATTTTCGTACAGGTGATTTGAGGAAATCAGTGTAGTTTTCTGTGGACATCATTGTCATTGAAAACTGTAAGACAAATAATTATTGATTTAGAAATTATCACCTGCGCTCTGTTGTGCGACTACTAGCAATTTTATTTGCATGGGAATTACACTAAGTAGACTCAACCCCAAGTGTTTCGCCTGCAAGCCTTCACTTTAGTTTCGCCAACGCCTGTTGCGTCTGCTGTGATTTGCTTAAATTTGCTAAACATATTTATATGGGTATCCGTCTCCATGTCAACTTTAATCTGCTATTATTTTATAATTTGATGAATGAGTTCTATAGCAATTACTCTGGTATTGATGGTAGTCTGTGTGCTAAACAATAAATCATGGAAGAAAATTTACAAGGAGCAGCAAATGTGCATATGTTTATGTGTATTTTAGACAGCCATAGCAGAGTGTCAACATCTTTCCTACGCTAGCTATATAGGAAAATATGTGTATTGAAGTAAACCTTTCGAAGAGGTTGCATTTGTGTTATAATAGTGTGTCGCATATAATTTAAAGCAAATGTGCTGCCATTATTCATTATTTACGCATATCTAGATGAACATTTGAGTAAATAACCTTAAAGTGAAGTGTTGCAAAGCATTTAAAAGGGTTTTAAATAAAAAGGACAGCTGAGAGAAAGGGTTCTCATACATGGCTAATCCATAAATAGAGTAAGTGGTAGACAGTATTGTCATAAACTCGTAAGGTAATAGACTACAAATGTATGTGTGTAAAATATCCTCTTTATGCATAATTATACGAAATATCGAAATAAACTCAGCCCAAATTTATAGTCAACAGCATAAGCGCACATTCACCACAAATTTTTTTGGCCATCAAAAAGAAAATAAAATCATGTAATTTCCTTTGAATTTCTCCCACGCTTTCGCAGATTCAATGGTTGACAGATGTCTTACTAAGCTAAATACCGAAAAAAATCTGAACTACAATTTGTTATATCGAAATTCCTGCACCCATGATCCCTTCTATGCATAGTCTTAATGTGAACCCTAACAAAATCAAGCGAAAGTTAAAAAGGGTATAAATTGTTTGCCGTAGCGTATGAGTGACAGTTTAAGGACACACAGCAGTCAGCGAAAATTTGGTTACATAAGAGAATTTGTAAAATGTACTGTAGCAAAATGGGTCACACGCTTTATCGATTGGGCGTATTTTGTTTAAGTTTATTTGCCATTTCCGATATGATATTCATTGTGTTTTGCTTGATCTGATTCATCGGAATATTTTAAACTTATTTTTGCAATTCAGATTGCTATTTACTTTGAATTAAGTGGCAATGCGAGACAACTATGCTCCCTCAAAATGCAAACACTCTTGCATTTATTTAGTGTAACTTTGCAATTTATCTCAATTGTCAGTAATTGTATAGCTTTCGCAGTTAATTTGAATTCAAATTGTTTGCAATGCAAACAAACGAATAGTGAAGGGGATAATTACATAGAAGAATGAAACTAAAAGTTATGTATGACTTTTCGCTCTGCATCGGTTATTTGAATGTTGTGTATACGCTGTGCATATCTTCTTCTGTGAATTGCTCTAACTTTTATCATATACATATTAGGTTGGCAAATATCTTTTTTGCTCTTTATTCAATACCCTCGAAAAAGCGCTCCGCCTCTCCTCCTTATTTGCGATGAACTCAAGCCTCTTTTGAATTCAACTTAACACCACCAAGTCCGTTCGCCATGGACAGGAACAGGTGGTAATCACTTGGCGGGATGTTTGGGCTTTATGATGGATGCGAAAAAAACCTCCCATCCGAGCTCCCATAGCTTCTGACGAATCATCAAGGAAGTGTGTAGTCTGGCGTTGTCCTAGCTTCTGGTCGATCGCCTGCTTCAAGTGGTCCAGTTGTTTGCTGTAGATGGTAGAATTAATTGTCTGTTCATAGTGGATAATTCCCTTCCAATCCCACCAAACACACAACAAAACCTTCTTTGCCGTCAATCCCGGCTTGGCCACTGTTTGCGACGATTTACCGGCCTTCGACCACGACCGTTTTCGCTTGATATTGTCGTATGTGATCTATTTTTCGTCGCCAGTCACCATCCGTTTCAAAAATGGGTCGAGTTCGTTCCGTTTCAGCGGCATATCAAAGGCGTTGATTCGGTCCAGAAGGTTTTTTTGGGTAAAATTATACGGCACCCAAACATCAAGCAATTTTGTGTAGCCAGTCTTCTGCAGATGGTTTAAAATGGTTAGGTGACTAACTCTCATCTCCTGGGCGAAGTCACGAGATGACACATGCCCGTCTAACTCGATGATTTCCATAATTTGATCTGCATTCGTCGTCACAGGTCTTCCGCCGGCTGGCTTATAAAAAAAAAATCCAAACTAATCATGCATAGCGTCGTTTTATAGGTTATGTCAAGACCATTCAAAGATGAGATCGAGCAGATATAAGCTCCGCAGCGCGAAATTCAAAAGACAATATGATAAATATACTGTATAAATTATTTTATTTCCAAGACCCAAAAAAATAGTCCTGCATTGTCCTTAAGTGTCATACTTTTGACAATTTATTTTGTGTGTCAGTTATATAATAAAGTTGGCCAATTGCTTAGCAAGCCGCAAAGAATTGATAACAAAAAAGTTGAAATGAGTTGGAAATAAAAAAACTGCATTGAAGAAATATAAAGAAAAGCTTTTAGGATATCTCATATACACAGAGATGAATAAACGTGTACTCGTATGTTTAGAAAAAAATAAACATTTAAGTAAATATGTGAAAGCGTCGAAGTAAAATTGGGTCAAGGTTTCATACACTGCAAAAACATATCGAAATTGACCGAAAAATATCACAAAAGCAAAATGGAACAAAAACAAACATCGTACAAAGATGTGTGCAATGCAACAAATTTTGAAAAATAATGTGATTGAGTAAAAGAGTTTGGACAGCAAATAATATGAAAGAAAATTCATAAAAGTTTGAGTGAAGTCAGGAATTGGCAATTTCTTTTGTGGTAAAACCTTTTAAGTCTGCATTTCATGCGTACACTTCGCTGAAGAATTCTTAATTTTTTTTTTTTTTTAAATTAAAGTTATGTCGTTTATATTGGCTTCGATGATATTTTCGAAGCATTTTCTCCTTTAAGCCAATACACACTGTGCTACTTTTATAACTTTTTTTTTTTGAATTTTTTAAAGCAAACAAACAAACAGTTATAGTTGAATAGAAAAATTATTTAAATTTGTATGCCTACTTGTGTCGCATTGAGTGCATTGTGAGTAGTTTCAGTTGACATTTTTTTTTTTTTTAATTTTAGAATTAAATGCATCCTAAGGCACACTAACCAGACATTCGTATGTGTGTAATATGATACCTAACCTAATTGAAATACCGAAGCCGTTTAAGGTGTGTCCATATTGACAAGCAAGACGAAACAACTAAAACCAGACGTGTTCATTTCGTAAAGTGTTTGATAAGGTGAGTCTGTATGCATATGCAGAAATTCATATATATTTGCAACACATACTTTTAGGCGCCTTCGCATACCGGCTTTAAAGTATTTAGACGGCTGCATAGCACTTCAAGGTGAAAGTTCAATTGCTTCTTGTTACATATCCCCAGGTGAGCACATACAAACAAATTTGCTCACCTATTTG
Source organism: Zeugodacus cucurbitae (assembly GCF_028554725.1). NCBI lineage: Eukaryota > Metazoa > Arthropoda > Insecta > Diptera > Tephritidae > Zeugodacus > Zeugodacus cucurbitae. Next base: position 47,482,206 of record NC_071671.1, on the reverse strand, counting down.
CATAATCACACATGTACCATATACTTTTTTAAGTATCGATATTTCTAAACAAAAATATTCCTGGAATGCCATTGACATACTGGCTTTGTTGATATCAATATTATCACAACATTCCATTTTCGAAATTCATGATGATGATGCAAGTGCGAACGCTGTAACACTAAAACAAATGAGATTTTTAGATGTACATATATATTTTTATCTGGGCATTATTGAATATTTTTCCCAATATTATTCAAATATAGATGCATATACATAACACAACGAGTTTACAATTTAAAATGTCAACAAGCAGCCACCAAACAACTTAATAAATATATACAAGAACGAAGACATATACATATATGTATATTTATATTTCTATATGCATACATACATAGAACATATCCATCATATTAAATACTTATGCTGTTTATATTCAAGCGTCAGTGCACAAAAGTCACCCAAAGTGCAAAGAAAACATAATTTTTGTTAGAACATTATTAGGCGTAGAAACGCTTGAACCAGAAAATCAACTCCCAACGACGCCAAAGGTGATTTATATGTCTGCTAAGTCTAGTAAAAGTGTTCTACGAAACTTGGCACCATCGTATGAGTAATAACTAAGAGATGTGAGGATTTTTTCTCTTAAATTGTTGTTGTATTGTGACATAAGGGAGCCAAATTTGCTTAACATGCCGGTTATCACACCACGAATACACACTCACAAAAGACGTTTTACTTTTACGCATTCATGCACCGCATAAAAGCTCCATTGTGTCGCTAACGTGCTGGGCGCTTAATACGCTTTACTTTTGCATGGGAATGGTTGTGGCACACAGCCAGGCAATACACTCGCGTACTTTTCTCATAAATAATTGCTGCGAGCAGACCGTTACCTAGTGTTGCTGTTGTTGTATGTATATGTTGTGTATTAAAAAGCTTCATGCTTAATTAATTATTGCGAACATTTCTATTTAAATGAAATATTTGTTAGCGTTAATTGAGAATTTTTAATAACAATAATTTGCAAATGACATTATGCGAAGTAAAAAAAAAATTAAATGGATTACAATTCAAAAGGTTCTGCAAATTATATTTACTGTTGCTTAGACGCTTCCTAAAACTGTACAATATGGTGTAAAGGAACTGAGAAAAACTGACATAACAAAAGATTTAGGTCTACAACTTTGCCTCCGCCGTCTTCTAATTGATGTCTCTAGGGTCAAGCACTGGTCGATTAAATCGATTTTTTGTTTTATATCGATCTTGGACATTTGTGTCAATATTAACCCAACAAAATAATTGTAGAGATCTGTTGGCATCCCAAACTTATTCTCAACTGAAAATGTCACTTTTTGAGCCGAATTCTCGACATTTGCGGGAAATTTTGCTTTTCTTTTTTAATTCCAAAAAAAGGGCGGCTGAGGTTCATCGACATTTGTAACCATTTTATACAAAAAAAAAACTTAAATTTACACAAAAAACGGCGTAAGCAAAGTTGTAGACTAATAAGTAACTCAATTCGTTCTAAGTGGGGCCTAAGTAGACTCATGACGTCTTCTGAAGACCTTATTTCCTTTTGATATTTCTGTGATATACATCGAGAATTGACTCTAAGTGTATTGGCCAAATTAGGCTGTGATGAACAAGCAGCTTGATACCTAATGTAATTTCCAGTCTGCTTTATAAGATGTAAGCAAGTATCCGAAGTTATCAAGTGGAAAATTTCTTGTTTAAAACTCTATAGCATCGCTCGGCAAAGAAACATGTTCACATTCATAAAGCTTTTCATATATCATGAGAGCCTAAAACATGTTTTGTTAATTTTTAGGGTTTTGAGAATTCAGCATACAATTTTGTGGTATAAAATATATACCTTTTTATTTATTTTTTGACTTTTTTATTGAATAAAATTTTTCATTTTAGTTATTTTATTTCGTTTTATTTGCGAGCTCACATACATGCAGGCGTAACACTAAACCTGGTCACTACTATATCTAACCGCGTTTTATTTCAAAGCTCTTTTTCTACATAGCGTCAGTTATTTGTATATTTATTTATGTATATATGAAATACTTGCCATGCTCAGCATTAGACAGCACGCTTCAACAATTTAGATAAATACACAAATAAACAAGCACATAAATGCACGTGATCAATCAAGGCAACACTCCCAATGTAGAGATACACTCATCCGTATGTCAAGTCCGTACGGTATTCGAAAGACTCACAATGCATAAACATAAACACATATATAAAGACTCAAATACAACTCACATATGAGCGAATACGCTAGATTGTTAGTATATATTTGTATATAAGTGAAAATGTACAAGCGTGAACCGGAACTTGGCTACTTGTGTGTGCATTTAATAAAAAAAAAATGTTATTACAACCATTAAACAAACTTCATTATTTGGCTCGGGTATATATATACAGCTACCGGACAACCATGGACCAATGAAAAGTCGAAAACATCATTAATTTTAGTATATTGTTTGCCGACAAACTAGATCATTGGTATAGCACTAATAGGATGTAGATATGCGTTTGCCTGTTTTGTTGATATTTGAAACCGGAACTTAATGGCGACGTAATTAATCGAAATACTCTTACATAACTATTACATCTCCTCAAATACATTCTCCCTTTTATCTTTCTCAGATTCAGTTTTTTTTCTATTTCAAACACAATTCCCTCCAGCCTTCAACACTTTACAACTGATTGATTCGCATCGTTCACAGATTATGACGGAATAATATTGTCTACTTAAAGGCGCCAGCCGGTGTATACTCACCAACACAATGTGTGCTGACCAATTTATTTGCGGTTTCTCCGAAGGCAATGAATGCCAAGTAAGTGAGTGACGGAAATGACAACAATACAAACATACATGCATATATTCAAATGTGGATGTACTTCATGGGTGGCATTAGTAAGCACTTTTTCCGTTCGTTTGATTTTCCTCCTTTATTTCCTTTTTCGTAGTCAAAATTGGTGTTCATTTTCCACTCATATGCATTTCAGTGTTGGCATAATTTTAGGCGCTTCACCGTAATTTACGTTACGTCGTGTACATTTCGTTCTTCTCAACAGTCGCATACACCAGTTCGGGTGCTTTTATTTTATAACATTGTCTCCGCCGCTCTGCGGCAGCTGTTAGTCGTAATAAAAGTTGAAATTACCATCATTAGCACTTAAAGTGTGCATACGTCTTTATGTAGCTCCAGACATTTGTATAATTGTGCGATGCCCCGTCAGCACCACGTGTAGTTTCTTTCAGCATTACTCAAATGCTTTGTCTATATGAAGTTTTGTAGTTTTCTAAACATTATTCGGTTTTGTATCCGTCTGACATTGTCTACTACTACATACTACATACACTGGATCATGGTAACAAACTTTTCATTCAAGGTGCTGCACTTTTTACATTTTTTCAAAGTTTTTCATATTGTTTTACTTATATTATAAATATATCTGTAAGCATACATAGACATTGTCTGACTTTACTTCGCATATAAATTGGAAATCGGCCAAATACTGGAAATATTGCCTGCCAAATAGGCGACACTTCAAAGTCTTCGAACTGCTGCAATGCTCTTAGAAAGCTAATATATTTTTGTATTTTATTTATACAAATTTTTTTATTTGCTTTACTTTTATAAAAAGTTGGCTTTCAATTGCGTTTGCCAAATCCAATTCATAGTCATAAAACTAAAGTAGTCGGTAAAGCTTTCTTGTATACATACATATATGAAGATAACTATTTTTGGCTATCGATTTTAGAGATGCGGCGATTCTTTTGTTTGTCAAATCAAAATTTGTTTATATGTTGTGGCATGTGTAACTGGTACTAAATACAGGTAACACAATTCATTTAGAAACTTGATGGAATTTCCGCATATTTTGATTTCCCAGTACTGAGCAGGCTTTCATCAAATTTCGCGACAAACAAGATAATATTAATTATCAGTAATTGCTAATTAACTAAATTCAATTATCTGTAAATTTGCGGTTTTTGCGGCAACACTAGCCTTGAGAGGCTGTGTAAGTTTGTATGGGCTAATTACAAGCAATCAACGCTACAATTGCTTTACAAAGCGTTTCAAACTGAAAATAAATTTTACTGCAATGAATATGGAATTTGAAAAAGAGGTCGATATTGACGATTCGAAAGAAATTTGGTCACTGCCATGTTTATCATGTCTATCACCAACTATTTCTCCATAACAATATCTGAATCTCTTCCAGCCTTATACTTGTTTTTCCATTCTTAACTATCCATATCTCTATCTGAACTATAAATTTCTTACATCTCCGAAAGAATGATATTATATGACAGTGTGTATCTTAATGACATACACAACGTAATGAAAGTCATATCTATAAAAAGGCGTCAATGCATATGTGTTAAAGAATCAAAAAAATTTATTATTAATTAATTTATTAGTTTTCCATATCCTTCTGCATTATTTTAAGAGTATGTTTGTTATTTTTTTTTTGTTTGCTCACCATTTTGCGGTATTTATTTCGATTAACGCTCGCTTGCGTCATTCCCATTATTTGTTGGGTTTGCTTATATGCATGTGAGTGTGGGGTTGTCAAAAGTTTGGTAAACAATTCCAGCTGAGTGAAAATACTCAAGTGTCAACAGGCGAAATTTCGCCTAACTTCGAAGTATATGATGTGAGATGAAGGACGGTCGTACGCGTATAAAGGGGTCTAGTTAATATGGGGATTCTCCAAGTTGTGCTCTTATCGTAGAATACAAATTTTGCATTGTTTGAACAGTTTGCTGGTTCTGAGTGGTAGAAGTGAATGGGAAATGGTTTTAATTTCTTAAATTTACTCTTTTAACAAAATTGTTTTATAATAAGTTTTAACAAAAGCTATGGAAGAATGGAATGCATTCTTATACCGCTTTGCTTTGTTAACAAATTTCGAGTAATTTTTGTTTAATCCCACATTAATGCTGGCATTTGTTGACCTCGACTTTAAATGTGATCTTTGACTGCAGCAACCAACAGACTGCGACCAAAAAAACAAGCTATTAAACGCTTCGCTGTGATAAGGCTGTGGTGAGCAGCAACAGAAACTTCTGCAGCATTAAGTGTCATAGAATTTGTGGCTGTTGAACAAAGATTGCGAGTGGAATTGTCCACCGCTTCTCTCTCTCTTTGTGGATGTGATAAATTTAGATAGTTTTTCTATTGTTGCGAATGATAATCTACTGTGATGAGAGTTGAATATTATTCCAATTCGGAGATAAGTTCGAAAATATTTATATGTTATATATACTGACTACAAATAAGCGTAATATAGGTTAAATATTAAAAAAAAAACGAGTTTGTATTTTATGTATCGTTTAAAATAAAACTCTCTTTTATATTAGACTGACTATAAAAATTCAAGCTGTAGTTATCACGCATATGTGCACCATTAGTATTCAGTTTAATTAACTAACATTTCTCGATCAAATTTCCAGCAAATTCATTTAACTTAAACTTTATTATTCTTCTGTATTTCCTATTCGTAATTGCTTTAAATTATTTAGACCAAAGAACATATGTTTAATTTTCATCGATTTTACTACATCTATGTAGAGTAGTGTCAGTAAATGAAGGAAATGTATATATGTATTTATTTCATGTCAGTATATATTTAGTCATTCTTAACATTATGTAAGTGTATGTGTACATGTAAATCATGTCGTACGTTTGCCAATTATTTGTTGAAAAAGAAATTTAAAAAAATATATCACTCATACGCACCGGCGAACAGACAAACACATTGCAGAATCATATGTAAATGTCTACAAAACTCACACTCATGCGAAATATACGAAACTTTATTTGGGTGCACGAGTTATCTACAGTTTTATATATATTTGCAGGTATGTTGGCTAATATGCAGTATAACTTGTGTGCGACGTGGCTCACCTTTTGCATTGTGGATTTAAAAAAAAGTTGACAAATTTAATTTTTTAGGTATACTCTTGTGTGTTATATAACCTGGATGGAATGCAAACACATTTCATGGAATATGTTTGAATGTGAAAGGTTTTCAATACTAAAACGGATTTTAATATATTTATCGTTTTGGACTGTACCTCCAGTTGGTTCAATGCTGCAGTTAACATACATAATATTGTTGCTGAGACACAAATTTTTACTTACGGAACCTTTGCTAGAGCGAAAACTGATCTTCAGAACATATCAGTATCAATTGACAATCAATATTCGCCTTCGATTTGCTATACTTCAAGAGCACGGCAAATATTTACTTGAGCGAAGCAAAAACACAATTAACCCCAAATGGCAAGCAAAATATCAAATAACCGATGGCGTGTGTGACCGTTTTTTTTTCAATTAACAAGAATATGTATGTACTTAAAACCTTATAAACCTATATACAATGTATAATTTACTTTATATATATCAAGAAAGCATAGACAGAGTGCACAAATGATTAGAGAAGCCGACGATGCTAGCAACATTTTTGAAGTGAGAAATGGTGTAATTTGGCAAGTAACTTCTGTATCGCAATGTATACTGGTGAAGACGTGCGAATGAGTGTAGTTTTATCTACACATATTTTTTTCCATATATTATGATTTTTGTTTTCAATGTATATGCAAAATATAAGAAAACTTGTAGGGAAAGACTAAGTTCGGATGGAACCGAACATTTTATACTGTCGAAATTTATTGATATAGTTTTATTAAGATAACACACAATTTGACCCATATATTCGGCATAAAGTCCAATAGAAAAACGAAAATCATCATATATACTATATATACAGTATAATATATGGGGGAAGTTATGACCCGATTTTAACCATTTCTGGTACAGAGACACAATATTAACAAAACAGATTTCCTTAATTAATGGAAGGACCAGGTGGAGAAAGACCTGTTTTCACTTGGTATTACCAATTGGCGCCAAACTGCCAAAAGGAGAAATGCGTGGCGCGCTGTTGTGATCTCGGATATAACCGCGTAAGCGGTGTCTACGCCAGTCAAGAAGAAGAGGATACATACAGATCATATACAGTGTTTTTGTAAAGTTTTATTCCGCTATCTTCATTGGTTCCTTATGTATATATTATAAAGTGAATGAGTTAGATGGAATTTAAAGTTGTCGTGGTTGTAAACCGATTTCATCCATTTTCCATACGTGTCTTCAAGGTGTCAAGAAATTATTATTTGCGGAATTGCATTGAAATCTGTCGAGTAGTTCCTGAGGTATGGTTTTTGACCCATAACTGGGCGACGCCACGTCCGTTTTTTATTTTGTACAAAAATCTGAGTGAGCTTCTTTCTGCTATTTCTTCTGTAAAATTTAGTGTTTCTGACGTTTTTCGTTAGTGAGTTAACGCACTTTTAGTAAATTTCACCTAACCATTGTAAGGGAGGTGGGCGTGGTTATATGATTTCAATTATTTCCATGGTGTATGGTGGGATACGTAAGGGAACCGACTGCAGAAAGTTTGGTTTATATAGCTTTATTGGTTTGCGCGATAAATACAGAAAAACCTATTTTCTTCTAAAAAAAAATTACATCCAAATATAGCCCTTACTAGGACGATCTTTGGTACCAAATTTTTTTAGAAATTCTTTTACAACTTTATTTATGGCTTAGTTATGACACTTTATGTGTTTACGGTTTTCGCCATTTTGTGGGCGTGACAGTGGTCCGATTTTACCCATTTCGAAATCACGAAAGCTCTCACGGCCCCAAGGAACATGTGCACCAAGTTTCGTTAATATATCGCAATTTTCACTCAAATTATCCGTTTCACGAACGGACGGACGGACGGGCAAACAGACAGACATTCGGATTGTGACTCGTCACCTAATCATTTTGATATATATAACCCTATATCTAACTCGTTTAGTTTTATGACTTACAGATGATTCAGGGTTTTCAGATGTTACGGAAGATATACATTTACCCATTTATTTATTATTTTCTCTTTATATTGACGCATTTTCAAGAGTGTAACTTATATGCACATACGTAGATATGTATGCATGTAATACTACCACGCAGTCGCTGTTTTCTGTGAATGTGTGCTCCAGACAGCACTTTTGCACTTGACGACACCCATTACGTACGTGTTGGCACTCGATGCTTTAGACTGCAGTTCGTCTTCACCAGTCTTCCAACATTAAGTTGCCAGTGTTTCTGCATTTTGTTAGGATTAGTTGTCTCCAAACCACTTTGTTGTGATTACATTCTTACTTAAAGTTGATTCTACTACTTGGAAAACTTTCGCCTCAAGCAAACGCTATATATGTATATGCTCAGGTGTTGAAATGTTTATCAGCAGCAGAAAAAGCGATGACATTCTTATACGACTTCCATACCGTTATAGTATTAGTAGATATTTTAACATTCATTTTTTTCGCTGAAACCTCAGCAAAGCTCGGTGCGATAACTTTTCACTGATCCCATATGTTTTATGACTTAATGTAATTTACAACCTTGAAATTGATTGTTCAGCTCAATTATCTTTATAAATAAACATATTAAAATTACATTATGAAAAAAATAGTAAAATAATATTGCTATTCCTATATGACCATTTTACTTATAAAGTATAGTCAAAGGGAAATCGCTTGAATTTTCAATTATGACGAAATTGCTGCTCTCGTCCCTAATTGGCTTTTCGCACACGAGCTAATTGTTCAATAAATCGGCCTTTGCTCGATTAAAGCGCTGAGTTAGATCGATTTACCATACAAAATAAAAATCTCATTTTCCTACATTAAATTATAATTGAATTTTAATCGAGTTGAAATCGAAATGCAATTCTGCGAAGTAGCAATAATGCTACTCGACGGTGGATGTCGCTGCGGGAAATATTGGCTGTGGTTATTGAGAAAATAGCAATTCGTTGTTGAAACTTACCAACTTCTTTTTAAAAGAAAAAACTAAAATGCATAACAGCTGATCGATTATCGAGTAACTAGCAGTGTGAAGGGCAAAAACTGGTTTCTCAATTAAAAGTTTAATTGATCAATTAATTTGGATGTGCGAAAAGGGTATAATGCATTAATTACTAGCTACTGTCTCAGTGGGACTCAGACTAACCTTCCTCTTATAATGGAAAACACTGATTGTATCACTGATCAGAGCAAATTAAATTACACCTTTGCTGCTGCAGGTACTATCTACCAAGCTATCACCTAACAATCAACATATTGAATCAGAAAAATCACATTTTGCATTAAAAACCTACGAGTCACCTGTCTCCTAAGCAAACAACAAATTCGCGATAATCTATTTGTCATTGATTGTATTTATCATATATTGATCTAGAAGTATCTGTGGTAAAATTAATATTATGTTGTTTTCCCTCATTTACTCGTTATCTACCAATGTACATATATATACAATTTTCATTAAAGTTGACAAGACGACTTATCAGTGCGATATGTGTTGCTCATGCCAGCGGGAAAATACAATATTTAATAAAAATCGACGATTTGTTAAGTTTTTATTTACTTTGTTTTGACAATTAACATTTATCGAAATGAATCAGTGTGTTAAATATAGTGTATGAATATAAGGTACAATGTCAGCGATCCGTGATTAGATAACAAAAAAAAGCGATTGCATTAACTAAACCAGGATAACTGTACCAGTTAGTGACACTTTCGTGGTAGTGTGGTGAAATATATTAGAAATGTGCTAAAAATAAATTTGTATTCATTTATCAAATTTGTGAAAAGCTTCTAAATTACACATTATTGTATCAGTTAAACCCCAGGTCTCGATAGCTGGTTATAAATAAAATTATAAAATAGAGTCGGAATGGAAATAACATATATGTTTGTAAAGAGCTTGTTAGATTCTGATATTACTAAAATATGCAATGTTTTTGAAAAGGCGACAAGGCAGTAAAACGTAATTTTTCTTCGCTGACAGCCAAAAACTAGCTATAAACATGACAAATATATGCAAGAAGTTTAATTCCAAGTTCGATCTAGGAATTGACATGATCTAGTCAGTTTTTGAACTGTTTCATACGCTTTTTAAGGGCTATTTCGCACTAAATTTTAAGGAATTTTAAATAATACTGATATATCAATATCACCGTTATACATTATGGAGAAATAATTCGTTTCGTTAGCTTAAAATATTCCATTTAATTTCTTAACACAAATTTTATTGTCACAGTACAAGTTCATACATACGAACTAAACAGTTAATATATCCTCAAATGTATATAATATTATATATAAAAATTTCATAATATGCATATACATATATGTATAGTCATATGATATTTGTAGTCCAATTTCCTGGTATAGCTACACATGCCAGCTGACTACTGTTAGTCCATTGGTGTTCTCAGAAATTATTCGCAGCTATCAACGCCAAACACCTACACACGAATGCATCGATACAAACATATAAGAATGTATATGTACACAGTGCCAAATGGCAATCTCACAAATATATAGGAAAATGCAACGTAATGGAAATGCTATCACATACATACATTTTCACTGCTACACGCCTGCATAAATAATAAAATAACTATAGACAGTTAGACGACTAGTGAGCTATTCTGCAAAGTGTGTGTGGCGCTTGCTTGCTTGCTACAAACTCTTGGTATATGCGCTACATATACATATGTATATACCTTTACCCGAATTAACCCACGATTACCACATGGTAACGCAAAATATACCGCTATATTTCCATGAATAACTGGTAAGCTACACTACAAAAATACAAACGTTATCTTATGCGAAAAACTTGTAGCTTTCAAGAATATTTTAATTTAAAGCATTGTGAGTTCAATTCGTGAAATTGTATGTGATTGGCGTTGCAACCGTTTAGCCGGTTATAGCCGAATCGACGATAGTGCGCCACCTCTCTCTCTCCTTCGCAGTTCGGCGCCAGTTGGAGATCCCAAGTGTAACCAGGTCGTTCTCCACCTGGTCCCTCCAACGGAGTGGAGGCCTTCCCCTTCCTCGGCTTCCTCCGGCGGGTACTGCATCGAACACTTTCAGGGCTGGAGTGTTTTCGTCCATTCGGACAACATGACCTAGCCAGCGTAGCCGCTGTCTTTTTATTCGCTGAACTATGTCAATGTCGTCGTATAACTCGTACAGCTCATCGTTCCATCGTCTGCGGTATTCGCCGTTGCCAATGTTCTGAGGACCATAACCCTTACGCAAAATTTTCCTCTCGAAAACTCCTAGTGTCGTCTCATGTCTGATGTTGTCATCGTCCAAGCTTCTGTACCGTAAAGCAGGACGGGAATGATAAGCGACTTGTAGAGCTTGATTTTGGTTCGTCGAGAGAGGACTTTACTGTTCAATTGCCTACTCAGTCCAAAGTAGCACCTGTTGGCAAGAGTTATTCTGCGCTGGATTTCGAGGCTGACATTGTTCGTGTTGTTGATGCTGGTTCCCAGGTATACGAAATTATCTACGACCTCGAAGTTATGACTGTCAACAGTGACGTGGGAGCCAAGATGCGAATGCGCCGACTGTTTGTTTGATGACAGGAGATATTTCGTCTTGTCCTCATTCACCTCCAGACCCATTCGCTTCGCCTCCTTATCCATGCGGGAAAAAGCAGAACAAACGGCGCGGTTGTTGCTTCCGATGATATCAATATCATCGGCGTACGCCAGGAGCTGTACACTCTTGTAGAAGATTGTACCTTCTCGGTTTAGCTCTGCAGCTCTTATAATTTTTTCCAGCATCAGGTTAAAGAAGTCGCACGATAGTGAGTCACCTTGTCTGAAACCTCGTTTGGTATCGAACGGCTCGGAGAGGTCCTTCCCAATCATGACGGAGCTTTTGGTGTTGCTCAACGTCAATTTACACAGCCGTATTAGTTTTGCGGGGATACCAAATTCAGACATCGCGGCGTAAAGGCAGCTCCTTTTCGTGCTGTCGAAAGCAGCTTTAAAATCGACAAAAAGGTGGTGTGTGTCGATCCTCTTTTCACAGGTCTTCTCCAAAATTTGGCGCATGGTGAATATCTGCTCAGTTGTCGATTTTCCAGGTCTAAAGCCACACTGATAAGGTCCAATCAGTTTGTTGACGGTGGGCTTTAGTCTTTCACACAGTACGCTCTATAGAACCTTGTATGCGATATTTAGGAGGCTGATCCCACGGTAATTGGCGCAGATTGTGGGATATCCCTTTTTATGGATTGGGCAAAGCACACTGAGATTCCAATCGTCAGGCATGCTTTCTTCCGACCAAATTCTGCAAAGAAGCTGATGCATGCACCTTATCAGTTCTTCGCCGCCGTATTTGAATAGTTCTGCCGGTAATCTATCGGCCCCCGCTGCTTTGTTGTTCTTCAAGCGGGTAATTGCTATTCGAATTTCTTCATGGTCGGGTAATGGAACATCTGTTCCATCGTCATCGATTGGGGGATCGGGTTCGCCATCTCCTGGTGTTGTACTCTCACTGCCATTCAGCAGGTCGGAGAAGTGTTCCCTCCATAATCCCAGTATGCCCTGGACATCGGTTACCAGATTACCACCTTGGTCTCTACATGAGGATGCTTCGGTCTTGAAACCTTCGTTAAGTCGCTTCATTTTTTCATACAATTTTCGAGCATTTCCAATTCGTGAAATTATCGCATTTTAATATAAGCTGACAAAATAAAAGGTAAAAAAATCTACTTTTTCGATATGGCATGACGGTAAGTACTTTTATATAATGTTTGTTTTTCAACCGATTTTAAAATTAATAACACCAATCGATAAAAAATTAAACAAGCTATTAAATGTGAATTAATGGGTTACATGGTTTTTTTTCCGAATACAATAAGGCCTATTTTCAATATTTTTTTTTTCTATGTAAAAAAATATTTCTTTAATTTAAACTTTTTTCTGCCTTATAGATATATATTTAAATAATAATTTCTGAAATTAAAAAAAAAAAAAATTAAAACTCCTCCATTGTGACGTCATGACCCCTCGGAAACAAGGTGCGTCCGCGTTGTCAACATAACTCCTGACAGGTTCTTTAAAATTAAAAAAAAAAAAAAAAATTAGTGTTTTAATTAAGACCATAAACTCATGCTTGAACGAAGGAAAGACAAAAAAAGTAAAATTTGGACATTTTCCCAAAATAAATAAAAATGTCGGTCAAATTTTGCTTGTTTTTTTTATAATAGTTGTAATTGAAAAAAGAAAAAATCCTTTGTTCAAGCACGAGTAAATTGTATCTCGAACACCTGTGCAAAATTTCATCAAGATCGGTTGAGTAGTTTTCGAAAAAACGCGTTTAAAGTTTTGAGTAACAATAATACCTGACTTGGAGCGCACACCTTCCAAAGGCTGTATCTCCGAAACTATTATTCGGATCGACTTGAAAATTTAGGATAATATTCTTGAGATGTTGTAGAAATTAAGCCAAAAAACAAAAAAAAAAATGATTTTGTGAACCCCCGAAATCCATATAACCCCTTAATTAATTTTTGTACATTTTTTTTTAAAACAAACAAATGCTAGAATATATTTAATAGCTTGACGAAGGATATGTGATAGATGATGTACCAACCAGAATTTATATAGAGCCTTCAGTGGCTGGCAATATATCTGGCGAAGATTCTGCGGAAGATTAAAATAAAAAAATCGATTTTAATGATCAACCAACAACATCCAATTATACATCACCAGACAAAATCGGGCACGAAGTAGAACCGTTGGCCCAGTGCCGCATCGCATACAGAGGAAAAAATAGGTGGTATAGCATATTTACCTGGCTGATAGATGCTTCTATTCAAAATGCCAACTGACCGTATACTATTGCAGACATTATGGTACCAATGCCAAATCGTATGGTCCCATGATTTCTTACAGATATGCCCAGCAACTAGGTCATGTAGAACACATTCCTGGTACGATGAAACTGGGCACATGTAGTGCCAACAAATCGTAGACGTTGTGCAGGTGAAAAATGTAGCGTTAACATGTGGAAAATGTAACATTGGACTTTGTGTCAAGTGTTTTGCAAACCACCATACCAAACCATAACTGTATTGCTATTAAATATATATTTTTCTTAATTAAAATTTCATTGAAATGCCTACAAACAGGATTTTTCGGTGATAGTATTTCAAAAACGAATAGCAAAGAAAGAATAACGTTGGTTTTTCACATTTTTTGGAAAAGTTACATAATGAATCGTAAAACTGACTTCATTTTCGTGCTCAGGAGGTCAAAATACATAGGTGTACTTAATTTTACCAAAATCTGAAACGAAAAACGTTCTGGGCAGTACCAGGTTAATAACTACAAAATGTGTGTTTTAAGTTAGTATAAGAATGGTGTTGCATTAATTTGAAATCGTATTCTACAATTTATAATATTTCCATTATAATTGCGTACTAAATGAACACATGATGAAAATAACATAATGAAGTGTTTAGTTCTGTAAAATATTTATAATGGTTGATCGTAGTACTTTACAATGACTAATAACTCACAATTCATTAGCTGTTCAGAAGCGAATTAAATCGTATAGTTCTCAAAAAATTTAATTTCCATTTAATTTTATTATTGGGTCTACAAATTTGCTTCCGCCGTTTTTTTGTAAATTGAAGGCTTTCTTCACTAAAGACAGTCTCACCGTACGTATCCGAATGCATTCGATGAGCCTCAACCACAATTTTCTTGGAATTAAAAAAGAAAAGCAAAATTTCAAGCAAATGTCGAAAATTCGGCTGCAAACAGATTTCTAAAAATATTTTGTTGGGTTAATGTTGACACAAATGTCCAAGATCGATATAAAACGAATTAATCGACTTTATAATATAAATGTTTTATATCCGAATCCTTCGAACAAAAAACATTTTAATTTGTTTATTAAAATTTAGTAACAAAAAAATAAACTTATTTTCAATTTTTACTAACCTTTTGATACTTGTGATCACTACAAATCAATATAATTCCACAATTTCACTGATACACTCATTTCAAATAAGTTTTAACAAAAACATTTTGTATATAATTATTGCACAGTATAATAGTTTAAATATTTCATTATTATATTATATTTTGCACAAACTTTACACACCAGTCTTTTCTTAAATATTTCTCTGCAATTTGAAACATCTAATAAATATTGATGATGAATCACACTGTTTCACATTCACTCGGAGACAATTTTTCTACACGCTAAGCATTGAATCTGAATCCGGCATTAGCATGAACATTAACTTGTACCAGCTGTAGCAATTTATTTAGATTCAAAAAGCTGTGACACCGCATCATTACGCAAAGGAAGACACAAAGAAACATTTCACTTCAAGAAAGTGAGAGATGCCTTAATTAATGCGAATAAAATTATACAGCAGAAATCTTCATAAAATGCACTTTCTATGCAAATTTTCATTTATTTTTCTTAAGTACCGTTTTAACTGCAAAAAATACGAATTAATATTCAAATTACATTTTTGCTTTGTTTAAACAAACGAAGTTAGAGTAACGGCGCTTAATGGCATATACAATGAAAAGCAGAAAATCTGGATATTTTCAATTTCATATTTTCATATTCAAATGTAATAAGCTTTTTATTCACAAGCGCCCATGTAAAAGTGCGGGCGGGTAGTTAACCGTAATTTGCAGTTTCACGCACACACGAAATTCACGCAGACACAAATTGTTATTTGAATTATTATTAAACTGATGGTAGGTCAAGCAGTACACAGCTTGTATTCTTTCGAGCACTTGTGCAGCGTTTTATTCGTAAGTGAAAGTTCACTTATACCAACACTCACGCACTTAAACACGAACTTTCACTGTTATTTCCCGTTAGTTTGATATTTTTTTATTTGAATATCCTTTTGATTTGAAAAAGCGTAAACGCGCGACCGCGTACGACACAAAGTCCGGCCAACGTCGGAATGATGTTTGTGAACGCACTCAGAGCGCTGAGGAGCTATTCATCAACGCAGCCGCCGAGCGTGACACAGCGCAGTTTTCCTAACAGAGCAGCGGAGCAACGCCAAAATCAGCATCGCTTTGACCATCCCATTCATTCATTCAGTTGACGGAAATGAATGCCAATACACGATGAACGAACGAAGAGATGGCCGGTACCGAAGCTGAAGTGTGTGTGTGTGTTAATAGTTTGTAGATCTGAGGGAAATATTTTTCATATGAGTAGCTTAGCAACAAACGAATATTGCTCTCATGTAGCCAAAAGGACAGCTGCTCTTTTTCACGCAATCAACTTTCAGTCTATACGAAAGTGTTATTATTCTGGTTTTTGTTGTTATAATCCATTTCAACATTGTGACGATTGGTTCAAACTCTCTCTCATAGAATTTCATTCATTCATTCTGTATTGATAAGAAAGCTTCCTTGCCCACACTCGCATTACTCATACGACATGGTGTATTCAATGCGCATTCCCTGATGTAGCACCGCTGGAGTAGAAAGCTTTTCACATATGGTATCGTAAATACCTATTTGTATATATAATACGCAAATTGAGCGGAATAACAATTTTGAGCAGAGTACGGTATAAGAGAATGAAACAGTGAAAGGAAGACAAGAGAGCTGCGTGATTATACGTGGAGTGGAAAAGCAACATGTTGCTAACCAATGCGTAACGGAGTTTATATAAATATATATGTATGTATGTGCAAGTCCTTATCTATGACAAACATTATGCTCACATGTGGAGTCTTTCTACGGATTAATAGGCTGACACTGTCTCTACAGGCAAATACATTCATGGACAAAATAATAGGGTCACTTTTTAAAAATATACACTGAATTTAGTTCAAAATTTTTTTGGAATTTTCATCGCGAATGGTACCTTATGGTGGTTATATATACAGACACCAACGCTTCAGGTGTTCAAAAAGTCAAAAATTTACAAAAAAGTACTATGGTAGAGATAGTTGCATTATGCTGTAAAGGTGTTTTCATGACCTGGCGTTGGATCAATATTTTGAAATATGAAAAATGTTAATATTCTCACACATGCTACCTTTTGCTGATTAGAGAATGCCTTTAAAGTCGATTTATCGGCAAGACAATGACCCCAAACACACTCAACAGCATTACAAAGCTCAAACATATTTTCATAGCTATTTATGTATTTACATATATTGTCATGATATTTATTAATGACGCTGTATAGAATGCAGATATTTATTTTTTGTAGTCCATTAAATATTACATCTACTGCATAATACTTAAAATAAAGGGAACGAATTGCCTAGACAAGGTCTGACGGTTACTTTGAGTAAAGCTATTTATAAGAAACTCGGTTTAAATTATCCCTTTGAACTCAAAATAATTCCAAAATCAATGTTTGATAACCCAAATGAAACGTTTATTGAAAAGTGGTTACAAACCAAGAGACTAGCGTGATGGTGGACAACATGTTTTATTCACCCAACGACTCGGTTTGCAAATAAAAAATTAATACGATTCGCCGGAAAGTAGGACTAAGTCTTGGAACATGAACACTATGTAGAACTTAATTACTGTCATACACCTTTCCGATCCAAAGTGTTTATCCAACCCTTAAAACATATATCCTACAAGTTTCAGGTAAAATGGAACTAAAAATCAGTCTTTGAAAACTAAGAATTTTTATCTAAATGAGCTTATTTATAGATAATAAATATCGGACCGATCAGCGATGTTCGCTCTTGTTTAAGAATATCCGATGAAACATAATTACTATAAATTGTTGATTTACTCACCATCACTATCCATACCAATACTATATTGAATTTCGTCAGTTGACTGCACCACCATATCCATTAGAGTTAAGAAAAATGTATACTCACTTCATCTCCACAACAGAGCACAAAGTTGAGCACCAAGCAATAAGAAATAACAATCAATCCACAAATGAAAGTAAAAGTGCAACGAAAGTAAGTATACTCTTGGGTGCGATCACATTTTCATGCTCAAGACACGCAAATAATCGTCTATGAGAAGGGAGTATAAAAGCTCTACATAATTGCGTCCAGTCAATTCAATTTACTTTCAAATGCCACATAGCATGGAACCGCTTATGGCACAATCCTTCTCCAGTTGCCAATTAACTATTTGTTGTTAGTGTTATTGCCGTTCATGCTATTAATGTGTCCTCCGCTACGCCGTTGCGATTAATAATAACCGGCCATTAGGTATTAATTAATTAACGCGATTCAATTACTGCCGCTAAAGTCAACGTCACAGTCGCGCTGCGGGTTGCGTGAAATCCTCTACAATAATGAAGACGTTTATGGAAATAAACCGATTGGTTCTATAAACACATGCATGCAACGAATGGGTTAGATTGGCCAATGCATTTGATTGTCTTTGAATAGAAAAATAAACGGAGCAAATCGAAATAATCTCTCAAACTCTTACTGGATTATCTCCAAATTATAAATAATAGGCTACTTAAATGTGATATTTATTATTAAAAACTGATTTGGGAATTTCTTCATGGTGGAAGCATCTAAACTTCTCAAAAGCGCCTATACATAAGTGATTATTTTCAAAAATGCTCAAAGAATTAATTAGAAAATTGGAATATAACTAGAACAATTGAATTGAACTGGAACCGTACGAATCATCTGCGAATTTTTCTTCAAAAGTATATTCTAATCTAAAATCTGAATAGAAAAGATGAATCGATTTTTAATAAAACTAACCCCTTGTGATTTGAAAATAGAGAAAAATGTATGCTAAATATGTCGAGGTAAGAGAAAATGATAAGTAAGTAACGAAGGTCCACTTTGTAAACATATTGATCTCATTTTTATTGGTAAGATTATTTAATGGCGTAGTTAACAAGACTAGTATTACTAGACAAAAGCTCATAAAAATATCAGAATATGCGTCATATGGAGATAAAGGCAATGAATAGTTGAGTATCATATTGAAACGTTGGATCTAGAGTATAGAGATCTGATATATCGCCTTACTCATTCTCCCGCCACTTATCCACTATTGTTACCACAGCCGATATATAATGACAACATTGTCTGAAATTGTTATTTTCTTATGTGGCACACACGACTACTAAATCGAAAAAAATTGTGGTTGTGGTTGTGGTCAGGTCCCTCTAATTTTCCAAAAGTACTCGGGAATGACATAAATATATAGGATCGAAAATTCATACAGATATTGTGTCCTGTCTATAATTTAATTGATTATATTAATTAACCATTCTGAGGTCGCAAGTTTTTTTTTTAAGAAATAAAGTATTATCCATCCATAAAGTATTAATCCACCAAAACACTAAATTGTCAACTAACTGTACACAGCAGTAGATGTATACGTGTTTATACATAAGGATAGTCGACTGTTTATTTGCATTTCAGTAGTTTTCTTAATTATTGAATAATCTTCCTGGAAGTTGTATGTTACAATATAAAAACACATAAAGAGTGAAGTGGAGAGGCAGTTAATCAGCACATGACAGTGACACCTCTCTCTTTCAACTCAATTAGTAACACCTTGTGTATTTGATTATACTACCTAATTGGCCTAATTTTGTATAATTAAATGTGATTAGCATTTTTATCTCTTAGGACGAGAGAAGTATAGCAAAAAAGTAATTTATAAATGACGACACACTCGACCATTAGTAAAACCATTTACTCATTAATGAAAAAATAGCAATTCTAAACCTACTAAGGGGATTTCCGTAGTTCTTTGAGTCCACATCCAGAGCGTCTTCTTTTGCATCTTTATGAAAGTGGTTGAGTATTTGTTAGTCCAATTTCGGAACTGATTTTTAGAGTTCCTTGAACCCATTCCATTGTTCATGGATTTCGTTATGAAGAATATTAGACCCCTAGCAATGAAAAAGTGAGAGCGATTGAAAAACTTTACATACATAGGTCCTTTCCTGTTTCAGTTGGTAAATAATGTTAAAACCTGCAGAGTTTATCGAAACTAAATCCAAAAGCTATACTTACATGCCGTTTAGAAAAGTCCTTTTGCAAAATACTCACCTTACAATGAAAAACGAAATCACAATATTCAAAGGAATAATTTATTTGAAATTAAATTATGAAAATATATATTTTTATTGAGCGTAAATTTTAGGTTGATAAAATATTATTTTATAATTATGAAGTAACTTAATTTTTAAAATTAAGAATTTTACAATTTTCTTATTAAATGATTAATGCAGCTTGCAATGGCCGCATACTGACGCTGCAGGTTTTCATTGGTCTTATCAGAATATGCATCGTTCCTCGTTGATTTTCTAACACACTTTTTACTCGGTTTCTGTCACAGCATTCACAATCACTCAGAACTATTTGATAAGAATATCGAGTAACAAGCTTGTAAGGCTAATTTCTACTTTAGTTAACAGATCCACGTATCGAGTATTGAAGACCGAGGGATAGCTAGACATGCCGCAATCATTTCGTCCTATGGTCCTTGTGGAGTAGTTGATCCTCATCTAAGTAATTTAGAATGTAAGAATAATTAAAAAATAATATTATTGACTGATAAAGTTATGGTACAGGCTGTGTGTATGGTACCCTCAAGAGCTTAGTGTTGTGTTCGCCGATAGTCGATTATACAGTCGACAAGAGCCATATATTTCACTGAAGAAGATCTATTAGGAGTTTTCCGCATGATTCTGTTTTCCTAATCACTACAGCAGCTGTTGCAATCCAGTTATCCGTTATATTCAAATTATTTATGTATATTGGAAGTTTTCTTGAGAAATCGCTAGGGTGATTTGATACAACTGGAATGTGTTGAAGGCTGACGCATTGTATTCAGTGTGGATCGCCTTGTGGATTTTATGTGATCCTGTTGATGTGCTGAAATAGTTATAAAGTAAAATGGGAGAAAGAGAGGTAAAGAATAATATTATTGAGTAAAATTTAAGAGTTTTTTTCTAAAGCTCTTTTGATATTTAGGGATAGTTTATTCATGTGATTCAATCTCTTCTGTACATTGTGACTAGTACGACTATCTAATAAATATGTACACCGTTGTATTTAAAATACTAAAATCAATACTATAAAATATATATAAAATCATAATTCAAGTGTTTCAAGTCACTCATACGCAATGACAACCCGCATGTAAACGCAGACGCAACCAACTAAATATTTAGACGACTCTTGAAGCAGTCTGTAAAGGGCGGTTGTAATGGTGACAGCGGTGCAATATTGGAGCTTCAAAAGCAACAAAAACAATAAAAAGATATGGTGTTTTTGACATTTTTCGTTTACGCCAGCCACGCTCATTCGCGTTAAGGTCACGATTGTGGTGACAAAAAAACGGAAGTGAATCAGGTCAGCAGCCGCGACGACTGCTCGTGGCACAATATTCTTGCACACACGATTTTTTTTTTTTTTGACACATACATATCTACATATGATATACAATATTCTAGGCAAAAGTTTACAAACATATAACACATGAATAAATGTGTACATATGTATACTATATGTGCGGTTATTTGACTGAATATAATGTCATTTTCATACTTTAGCGCTTACAAGAATAATTCTCTTACTTATGGTAAGCATTTTTTAAGCTCATTTCAGCTGTCACATAGTGCTTGTATGAACATCGCAGACGCGTAATTTTTTACAGACATTGTCAAATACAGCTGTGCTGACTGCTACAGATTCCTTAAATGCTTAGTTCAGCTTATCTTAGCTTAACTTCGTACTTAACTCGCACATTTTAGTTCTTGTTTAGTGACAATTTACTATTTTTGTGGTCTATGTGGCATATCATAGTTTTTGTGAATTCTGTAAACCATAAAATATCTCTGAGAGGTTCATATGAATAGGCTTCTGAGTAAATTACTGCTTTAATTTTATAGTTCTTCAAGAGTCTGAAGATTTTATTGAAACATCTTTGATTTGGTTTATAAAATGTTATATGACTCTCAACGCACCAGAGGTATGGTCAATGACAAAATCTGATCTCTGAGAACTTCAAAATATTTGTATTGAATTGCATTCAACTAACAGTATTTTTACTTATTACTTTAACAACAAATACACTTATACCTAAATGAGTATGTTAGATAATTTGATACATTTTCGCACTTATTGCTTTAATAATGCTTAAACAAGCATGCTCACACACACATACAAAATGTAAACGCCAGCTTGGTGATGAGCAATACATAATATGTGTGCGTAATTGCCAATTTTGTGCTGTGAAATGCTACAAATTACCAAATTACAACAAACATTTTACAACAAAAGCAACAGCTGTAAACAGTGTAAATGCAGAAACAATAACATCGACAATGTCGTCTGACACCCGAGCCATTGTGTTTTGAAATGTGTCGGCAGTGGCTTGATGGTGGTTATGACTAAGTGGCAGCACTGGCAATACAAACAGACAACGTTAAACTCACTTACCACCTGTCAGCCACAGACAGTGGAGTAGACTAAGTAGCGCAAATGTCAGAGCACAGCAGTCTGGGTGGTTATTGGAAAATTATTATATATATAGAGAAATTTATACATACATACATACATATCTACTAGATATATATGGCATGAACGTACTTGCTTTTATTTTTTGCTTCTAAAAATTGCGAGACGACACCTCGTGCGACTAAATGCCGCACATTTTTACACTCGTTAGGAATTATTGATATTGCTGAAAGTATTGTTGTTGTTGATATAATATATAAAGTGATCAAATTCAAATTGATTGAAAAGTCTTCGAAATTTCATAAATTTTTTGAGGGGCGCAGCAAATAAAAAAAAATCAGCTAAACACCATTGAATTCCAATATTTCTTTTCAATACTTTTCCTTTCAATCCCACCAAAATTGAATTGTATTGACAGTCGAAGGCCAAAAATACCAAAGAGTAAACAAAAAAAAAAAAAAATATGAACAAAAATGTTGGCGTGTGTGCGAAATTGGCGGATGTCAGTTGTTGTTGTTGTTACAGCATTTTCGTTACTTTATGCATTCATCCGCAAGAGAAAAAAATATAAAAAACAGTCAATTGTTGGCAATAGTGTTTTGCGCACACGACATTATTTCGAATACATTGGCGTACATACATACATACACTTACAATCACAAGGTCGTACATTGGTGTATGTATACATATGTGCATATGTGTATGTATTTACATATATATCCGTCAGTATGTGAAAAAACGAATTATATTAGCAAAGAAGACAATAAACTCGAGCTAATTTAAATGCATCAGTGTGTGAGAATGTTTGAAGGCGGCACGTGATTCCGTTTTAGCTCAATCATATATATTGTATGTGAATATACATATAACAAATAACTGTACATTATAAATATATGCTTGAAGAACTTTAAGAGTGTCCACTCAGTCATAGTTTTATTGATCTACGATTCGAGGACACTGATAGCGATGTATGCCTTTTTGATATGCAAACATGTATCCTCAAGAATCCCCTATTTTAGCACAAATATTACACAAGAATATTCCAATTTGAAATTGTAGTAATTTAAATTGTTTGCAAATACTTCCATTTTTATCCCAACACAATGATCAACATAATTTTGATTCCAGATAACAGCACACATATGGGTGTCTGTATGTACGAGCATGTAATCCTAACAATAAACGTTTCGAGGGAATTTGATTTGTTATTGTGCCAAAGAATACTGGTGATTGATTTGGTATTGACTTTCGATTGGAAATATTTGCATTCAAAGGAAAGTGCGGATGGTTACAGATGTAAAACAGGGGCAAACATGTGTCATATATGTAGAGGCTTGTGCATTGTATTGATATCTATATACATTGAATGTCCTACAAGAAAAAAATTGTATTCGAGTCTCTACTGGTTGTTTCTACTGAGGAAACAATGCCGGTTGAAGAAAATTAGGTTTTTTGGAAGTCATCTTATTAACTTCTTCTACACGTTTTTGTGATTTGGTATTCAGCTCAGATATGAATTTCTGACTTCACATATTTCAATCACGACTACCAAACATTTGTTTCAGTTTGTGAGTAATGACGATGAAATATTCAGAGATAAGGAATAATGGCATCGACACTAAAACTGCTTAAATATTTCTTCTTTTGTTTTTGTCTGCCACTTTATTATTAAATGTACGGGTAGTATGCTGAAGGAATTGTACAAATTTGTAACAAACTTACATTTCAGCCTATATATGTGCGAGATACATGTCATTTTTGCTTAAGGATAACTTGATTCGAGCATAGTTGTGTTGATTCTTTCTCCTACGTGTTATTTTTTTTTTGTAAGTTTTTGTCTCATTATCACTTTTCCGCCCATCCTTATTTGGTTTAATATTCTCGTAAAGCAGTAGAGCATTGAACTTTGTGTTGTGTTTTAAAAATAATCGAAACCCAAATAGAAGTACCAATTGTCTCAAATTAAAAAAAAACAACGATAATCGTATAAAATAGTCTCAGCAATAACTTAATAAAAAATAGCTACAACTGTTGACTATTGAAAGTGAGTGCTACAATTTCAGCTTAATTGCAGGCAAGTAAATAAATTTAAAGGACACTCCAACAGACACTTCATCTCTTTTTACGCATATAAACCCACAAGTGTCCATTCTTGTCAGCGATAAATCCGAAAGGGAACCAAACAAAACATAGGCAAGCACGAAAAACCAAAATCACTTCCATGAAAGCATGAATGGAAAGGCAAATGCGACAATGACAATGTGGCAGTAATGTGGCTACGACTGCCGTCGGCTGTAATAAAAATAAGGTCAACGATGTTCGCTTGTAGGCATTCATTCATTCACAGCGCTTCAGAAAATCCGCAAGAGAGCCCTGTGATAAATGCTCAACCCATGCTTATATACACACAAGGATACTTGGATTCTTTTATGACGTATATTAAGATAAATGTTTTGTCACGTTTTTGTTGTCATATAAAACCATCTTTTTTATTTTGTTTTGTGAGTGAATTACTAGCAAATTGCGGTTTCTAATGCCGCTTACAAAGGTCAGGATGACTTTTGTGCTTATTGGTTAATTTACCATCATAGTTTTTATTGTGGTCAAAGTTTTAGGATCTACTAGTATAATTTTTTGGCCAATATTTTTAGGATTTTACAATTTATTTCTTGATATGGTATTTTGATATGGGCTTTAGAATAGATTATAGAAATATAAATTTCTTGATTTATATTTTATTTGGATTTAATTTGAAAGAGACACAAAATATACTTTTAATTCTTTATATTATTGTGAAATTATATTTGTCGAATAATCCACATCTTAATATTTTCAAAATTATTATTATTCCTTTTATTTCACGTCAATCGAAAACTTAAATATATATATGTATATTTGTTTAAAAAATAATTAAATTATAAATTTAATATCTACTTTTCATAAATAAACATGTGAATACCCGAACTAACCGATAATCGACGAATCGGCCATAAAACATTTCCGCAAACCGAAATACTTTCCGGTCGAACAAAAAATACGCGACTTCGCGACCGTCGAAATCGAATTTAAAGCGACAAAGGGCATGAGAAAACTGAAAGTATTTTTTATGGCAAGTGAGAGGCGAGAATGATAAAAGTAAAAGCAAACGCAGCACTTTCACTTCAACGATAAATTTATTATAGACACTCCCTCTTCAAACGCAGCACTTTCACTTCAACGATAAATTTATTATAGACACTCCCTCTTCCGCCCACTCACGGCTATTAAACGCGTGTTTTTGTGTGTTTGCAAATATTAACGGCACTTTTTGTCCCCAAGCAGTCATTTCGCGTTTGTATTAATCGCTTCGCGAAAGCAGCAAAGTAAAAACAATTGAAATATGTTGAATAAATAGATAAAACAACAACAACCACTTGGAAGACAGACAATTACAACAACCAAAACTGGCGATTAGAAAAAAATATGCACACAAAGTAATTAAAACAAAAACAATATAACAGAATACTCTCTCTTATACACAGAGATGTATTCCTCCTCAGCCGGCAGCAATGCACAGTGTTGCCACCCCTCGCCAATATTTGCAATTTTAACCTCGACGATCTTCTGACTTTGCCAGCCTGTCAGCATTTTCTATTTAATTGTTTGTTGTTGTCATTTGGGTGGAGCAGCTGAGCGCTATCAAACCAGCTGCGTCTGTATGCCTTCATTAGTGTTTGTGCGGGTGTTGGCGGCTATTTACCATGTGGTAGACCATAATGACCGGCGCGTAAACTAATAAATTGCAGAGGACCGAACGCAAAGTAATGCAATAAACGAAATTGAGCTGAAACGGGAAGGAAATAGGAGGGGATGTAGGATAACATGTGTCGAGAGGTCACCAACACCATGTCTGTAAGTATGTTGTAATATGTAGAGTCAAAAAGACATGTTTGTGAAAAGTAGCAAATAGGCTAGCAAACAATGAACGGCGAAGTCGACATATTGAACCAATGGATACGGTCAACAGCGATGCTCTTTTACTCCTACACACATATTATTCTTTTAGTTGGATTATATTCGTATATTGCTCATATAGGGGTGTAATTTAAAAGTTTGGTTACTTCACACCAAATACAGTGGAACTTCTCTAACTCGAATCAACATAATCCACAAAAAAACTTCGAGTTATAGAAACTTTAATTAACACATAATTTTTTAAAAAAGCTAGAAAATATATATTTCTACACAGTTTTATTGATTTACTTCGCATCAAGTTTTTTGCGCATACGTTAAATGAATTTTGTAATTTTGCTTCTTCCAGTTTGCTATTGTTTGGCTCTTGACGTCTGTATCCCATATCTTTGTTACATGATTTATGCAATCTATAAATGTAATATCATATTTTTTGTTTACTACATGAATTGAACCAACAACAAGAGCCTCTGATGCCTGCATTATTTATCGAGCAGCGAGAATGACGTAAGGGGGTAAATTTTTTTACATTTTATTAGCATTAGTAGCAGCTTTCCGATAGCTCTTTCTTCGCAGCTGAGCTGATGTTTGACTGGATTGCAAGTCCAATGGAAACATTGCTTGTACGCACAACATCGAGATTAAGGCTTTATTTTTGCCTTTCATCGTTAATTGTTCTTTTTATTTTCTTCATATTCCTTTCGTGAAAAATGTTTGCCACGCGCTGTTGCAGCAATTAAAAGGAAATGACACTTACAAAGGCGCGATTAGGAGGTGTAAGGATAGCAAGGCGTACAAATCGTACAATGACCTTCGAGTGCGTGTCTTTTTTTACCTAATTCGACCCTGAATGGAACCGTGGGTCTATTTCAATTCTACGCAATCCACTTTCAATGTCTTTAAGGTAGTTTTAATTACTTCCCTTTTGAATATCGTAATTAATTAATTACTATTTCTCTGCAACTGTTTTGCTGGCACATTCTTATGAAATTAGCGTAATGCAAGTCGTAGTTAGATCTTACGAAGAGCATAGTGCTGCCGTTTATGTGATATTCAGTCAAAAATAAGCTAATAGAGAATAAGGTGGAACGTGTTTCAGTATTTTTATACTCTCGCAACAAACGTTGCTAAGAGAGTATTATAGTTTTGTTCACATAACGGTTAGATATAGGGATATAGGCTAGATATAGGGTTATATATATCAATATATATATATGATCAGGGTGACGAGACGAGTCAAAATCCGAATGTCTGTCCGTCCGTCCGTCCGTCCGTCTGTCCGTCTGTCCGTCCGTGCAACGGATAACTTGAGTAAAAATTGAGATATCTTGATGAAACTACGTAAACATAAATAAAGTTATATAAGTAAAATTTGGAACAAAGGATCGCACTAGGAAGGGGCGTATTTGGAAGTGGGCGTGGCCCCGCCCCCAAATCGGTTATTTGTATATATCCCGCAAACCAATAAAGCTACATAAACCAAACGAAAAAACGTCAGAAATACTGAATTTTACAGAAGAAATTGCAGAAGGAAGCTGCACTCAGATTTTTTTATAAAATGGAAAATCTTCGTCTTATGTGAATATTTATTTAAATATACATACATATTATGTTTACTCGTCCTCTACAGTTCACTTTGCTAATAATATTTATTACTTTTTACTTTAAGAGCTCTCCGCAGCCGCACAGGAAATGGTGTTGGCATACAATTAACATTGATTTGCGCTGAAGCTTTGACGTGTAATCACTCAATTAAGTTTTTATGGCATTTAACGCCAACAAAATCTGTGCCACTCCAGCGACAGGGCAACAAACTCATTAAAGTTTATTACGCTATTCAAAGATTGCCAACGCTTCAGCTGCCTCATAACCAAGAATGCATTAAATAAATTTTTCCGCGTCGCCTAAAGTCAATGTTAATTATCAGCACTCGAATGGTCTCTAAATCCCTTACCCTTGCAGAGCTTACAACTAATCCACCGAGAAGGTCGTACCATTGCGCCTCACAATGCGTAATCGCATTTTAGTATTACCTTCGTCCATTGGTTATTGGCCTTGATAATATTTATTGTTATGTGCGTCGTTGGATAGAAATACGATTAGCGGTGTAATTGACCTTAGGCAAATTGTCTGGCAATGCTGCGCACAATGCGGATATTAATATGTGAGTATGAGGGAAGCCACCTCCAGTGTCAGCCAGTAATTGCCAATACCTATAAAGTGAACACACTCATCTATAACCCCTTTTCCCTCTTCCCTCTCTATTTAGCATTGTTGATAATTTATAACTGCTTTATTTATTTATAGCTGTCGTTGAATAATATTTGGCTTGCCTTGCACTATGTGTGTTGACATTAATTCCAATGAAATTGTTAGTCGAACACCATTGATCAAAGGCAAAAAATAACAAATGGGAGTTTCTAAATGAAAATTAAATGCTTCGAGAAATGTTCATTAACACAGAGAAAGTCGTGTTGATTTGTGTCTCCAGGTTGCCGTTGTTATGGCGAACGATTTGTTAAGTGACATGTATTCGCAATTTTATCATTAGGTTGAAGGTGTGCTAAAGAAAATTCACAACGGTGTAATTAATGGTCACGTGAGTGGCTGTTAGGAGTTTTAACTTATTTTATATGGTAAATCGAAGATGCACATAGAAAGCGGTTACAGAAAGGTTTCACAACTTTCATAGAGCTTTCACTAATTTTGGAAACTCTTGAAGATCCATATGAACTTAAAAGCTTTTCAAGTTTTGGACTGTAAGGTCTAACTTGCTAAAAACAAGTTTCTTAAATAACATAAACAAATAACTAGTTTCCTAGAATAAACGTTTGCATATAAGCTTGTAGCGTTTTTAGACAGGAGCTAATTGATCAATTAACCGGCCTCTGCTCGATTAAAACGCTTATTAAGATCGATTTACCATACAAAATAAAACCTACATTTATTTTTAATTGAAGTTTAATCGACTTGAAAATCAAATGCAACTCTCCAACAAAGACGTACGATATACGTTCTTTGCTAGCAACTTTGTTGCGAGAGTATAAAAATGTATAACAGCTGATTGGTTATCGAATAGCCGGCAGTATAAAGGGCAAGAAAGGGTTTCTCAATAAAAATTTTAATTGATCAATTAATTTTGCTGTCTAAAAACGCTTTTACGAAGTTCGAAATATATGTGGCAGGAAATCATCAGGCATATATTAGAGCATACTTATATATATATGTATATATGATTGCTTGAAGAGCTACTCTAAGACAAGCTATTAAACGTAAGTGGTGAGTAAATTATATGCAACCGAGTCGTCGAAACTGTGAAAAATGTTATAAAAGTTAACGCAGTGGGATAGTGACGACCTGTGGAGCTGCAGCTATAAAAATCATAAGGAGGCGGCCAAGAGTTGTTGAGAAGGTGCTCAAAAGCGGCTGCAAACGTTAAGCGGTTCAAAGTGAAGAACATACAGTCATGGAAATCTACGTGCATATATGTATATGAATAGGTTGGTCTCAGCAGTTGAATATTGTGGCAATTATAGTTTTAAACTGGCCATTTAATAGCGTCACATAGTCTGAGTTGCTGGATTTCTCTGTTTGCCGTCTGACTGCTGAAATGGCTGCACACTGAAATTAGTTTGAGTTTTACTTAGCGCTCTGGCAACTTTCTCAGTACTTGACCTCAAATTGCAAACTGTTTGCATTTTGGTCTTGTCTGTAAAAGACAATGTTTCATTATTTTATTCACAAATTGAAGTCTAATCTTCTTTTATTTTGGACCATAACATTTAAAATCTCTTCCTCCGTCACGTCTATATCTCTATGGATATTCAAGAGAGCCATTCCGTTCAGGCGTGTTTCTCCAGTTTTATTTCTTAAATATGTTTTAAGCCTGCGATGTGAGGAAAACGAGCGTTCACTTGAAGCGACAGATATAGGGATTGTTGCTCCAATCTTTAAAAAACGATGCACTGTTTTGAAAATTTTCATTTGAAAAACAAATAATAAAAAAAGTTGTGTATCTAATTCAGACCAGTTTTAATACTCTCGCTACGAGAGTATTATAGTTTTGTTCACATAACGGTTGTTTGTATCACCTAAAACTAAAAGAGTTAGATATAGAGTCATATATACCAAAGTGATCAGGGTGACGAGTAGATTTGAAATCCGGATGTCTGTCCGTCTGTCCGTCTGTGCAAACTGTACCTTGAGTAAAAATTAAGATATCTTGACGAAACTTGGCACAAATATTCCTTGGCACAATAAGAAGGTTAAGTTCAAAAATGGGCGGAATCGGACCATTGCCACGCCCACAAAATGACGAAAACCAAAAACACACAAAGAGTCTTAACTAAGCCATAAATGAAGTTATAAAAGTAAAATTTGGAATAAAGGATCGCATTAGGAGGGGGCATAATTGGATGTAATTTTTTTGGGGAAGTGGGCGTGGCCCCGCCCACAAATCGGTTATTTGTATATAATTCGCAACTATATAACTCGTTTCTTTTAGCCGTTTCCTTATACAGTCCAAAAATGAAAGAAGTCGGATAATAACCACGCCCACCTCCGATACAAAGGTTAGGTTGAAAATTACTAAAAGTGGGTTAACTAACTAACGAAAAACGTCAGAGACACTAAATTTTGCAGAAGAAATAGCAGAAGGGAGCTGTACTGATATTTTTTTACAAAATGGAAAATGGGCGTGGCATCGCCCACTCATGGGTCAAAAACCATATCTCAGGAACTACTCGACCGATTCGAATGAAATTCGGTATATATTATTTTCTTGGCACCCTGATTGGCACACGTGTGGAAAATGGATGAAATCGGTTCACAACCACGACAACTTCCCATGTAACTCAATTTTGAGCTCCATCTTATTCCTTCACTTTATAATATATACATAAGGCAACAATTAAGATAGCGAAATAAAACTTTACACAAATACTGTATATGATCTGTGGCATCACTCGTGAAAAAATTGACGAAATCGGACTATAACTTTTCAAAGCGTCGAATATCGAATATGAAGAATTCAGTGCCCCATGGTAATTTTTCATCGAAAATTTCGGTAAATCTCCCAGGTATCTTAATTTAATTTATAGGATTTTCAAATTGGGTCAAATTGTGTCCTATATCTTAATAAAAATATATCAATAAATTGCGAGAGTATAAAATGTGCGGTTGCACCCGAACTTAGTCTTTCCTTACTTGTTTCTGGTTGTTTTTATTAAAAATATAGACATTTTAGATAAGGCACTCAAGTATTTTTTTGCAAATAGCAAAATTTTTTTTAATTTTTTTGCTCATGGAACGAAAACTGAAAGTCATAATAAATGAGTTTTTAGTTTTCCTGTATTATGATTAACAATAAATTCAAAAAAAAAAATAATAGAAACCTTATTGGTGACTTTTCAGTTCAGAACTAATTTTCAAAAGAAGTCCATTTTCGACCCACAATTCCCCTTAAATCTGAAAAAATCCAGTTCAGCAGCCACAGAGTTATAAAGAAAACCCATTACTTTGAAGCAAATTAAAAAAATGTCTCTGTCCAGTTTATATTTTTCTGGGTTTTTTAATTGGCCTACATTCCCACAACTTTTTAATACTATCCAGATACAATAGGTTTGTTTTTAGTTTAACATTTTCATAGTTTCAAAAAATTAAATTCTATCAGCAGAAAAGTATCAAAATAGGCCGTTTGTGAACAAAAAAAGTATCAAATCACAAAATTTAGAAAAAAACGTATCATAAAAGATACAAATGTGTTAAAACGGCAACGCTGTTAGTGACTAATGTATTCATTTATTTTACATATTCATACATCGTCGGCAGAAAGATGCTGAGCAGATAAAAGTAAGTCGGGAAAAGTGATATTAAATTGCAACATCAGTGGTTGCATGGATATGATATTGGATCCCAGCAGGGTTTGCAGCGAAATGCAACGGAATATTTTTCAATGCGAGTGTAATTTACACCGCTTAAGCATTTCTGTATTTAAACTCAATTTAAAGAGAGAGTTCTAGGAAGCAAATACATATAATAAAAAATGTAAATGTTGAAAATTATTGGGAATTTTCGTGAATATATCTTCTTGTTTGGTATTAAAATCCTAAAATAACTGTGCGATTCATTTCTGTTTGTTTGCTATGTTTAGTGATATTTCATAGTAATCCATGTCTATTTTTTTAACTGTGTCACATCAATAAATCCAATTACCGCAGCAGTTTACGTGGAATTTTCCAAATAAATTGAGGAGGCAACATGGCGTATGAGTGACAATTTGCTCATATTATGATATGGTGATTTGCTAACGATACAAAAGTTTATACAATATCTAAAATTATATATGTAAAATTAGTTGAAATTCGTATTCATTACGCAATGTTCTTTTCGTTTGTTGAGAATATAAATATTTTGTGAATGCCAATTAATGGCATCTGAGTGATAATACAAAACCAAACCAAACTTTAAAATTGTTTAAATATTATAATTTAGCTCAGATATATTTGAAAATATTCATTATTTTTTATAACTAATTTAAATATACATGAATTACAATTAGCAGTGAAATTTGTAAAAAAAAATTAATAAATTTCACAAATCAACCGCAATGCAAACCATTTTGTTAGAATTATTATAATTTAGAAACGATTGGGCTGGTTTGTGCCAACTGAAATGTAATACATAAGCTACTGATCCAGTTTAAAATATTTTTATGGAAATCATCAACAGTTTCTTACAGTTCGGCTGATCTAATCATTTCGCAAGCATGTCTGAAAATTATTAAAAAAATTTTCGATTTATTTTTTAAAGTTTCTCTTCTGAAGATGAATCTACGACTGTAGTTATGTTTCTTTATATATTATACTTATATTAAATTTAATTTTTCCTTCTATACATTTTTAATGATTTCCTACATTCGCACTCTTATTGCTGATTTTCGTTGTGAGGAAATGTCTGCTTTCGTACAGCTACTCAGCAAATAATAAGCGAAATTTCCACCTTACTGTCGAGTGAAAATGGCAGCCATAAAAACGCTACGAATATATTTAACGGCGATTGCCCTCAGGGGACTCGTAATGCTATGCTATATGATAGGTGTTGCGTATAAGTGCAGATGGCGGGAAAACGACATAAAAATGGTGGAAAGCTTCGTATTCACCCCCTTAAGTAGTTGGTAATTGGTTTGAGTTATTGAAAAATTCGCTAAAGCTGCTGCTTTAAGATTTGAAGCAACAATATCAAAGAATATAAACGCGAATTTATATTCCTTTCCTATTAAAAGATGGTCAAACAAAATTTTGACATAATTTCTTTCTTGCAATATACTCCAGCCAAAATCGGAAATTGAGGAAAAGAAAAGGAGAACCTTAAATCTATCTACTGGGGTAGTGTATAGCAGAGGCAATGTTCTCCACCTTTTTATTTTCGAGGTAAATTAAAGGGAGACTACAGCAATTTTTCGTACCATAAAAAGCACAATTGCAATTTCTATTTATTGCCCCGAACTAAGCAAAACAATCGAGTGCAGCAAATATAAACTTACAGAAGAAACGAAAATGCTGCGCAACATTGGCATAAACAACAAAATATGCAAAAAATGTGAAGCCACTGAGTTTCGTATATTTATGAGTTTTGAGAAGAGCGAAAACGCCACAAAAAGGATTTTGTAACTGACATCAGCCAACTGACCTAAAAATAACAGAGCGTCAGACAAAAACTTGAGCCTTCTTCTAAAAAGATCATTGCTCCATACCAAATGTGCGAATAAGAAATTGCATTTGCTTTAATAAATTATCTTTTTCTTTGTAGGGCATCTGATTGCCTTTCACTGATGCAATCATATCATTCTTGAACTGCTAACTTGCCTCCCTTTCTCAATACTTGGATGTAATATTGTTACAGCTGGGCGTTGTGTTGCATAATTAACGTCGATAAATATACTCAATTGAAATTTCCACAGCTACGTTCAAATGCCTTTAGAGCATAACAAATTAGGAGCATCTCTCACGGAAGTGATACAAGAACCACTGTGGAGAGTTTTTTGTAATGAAATTCGATGCCTCAATAGGAATATGTATGCACTGTTTTTGGTGAGGTAACTATCGTAAATGGAATTCTCTTACAAAAGAAATGTTTCCTTAGATGCATTTTAATTATGAAAACCAGCTTCAATTTCTTCGCTCAGATGACTTTAAAATTCAAAACATTGATATTGTATATTTATGAAATCCATTTTGATTGCCTATATGTAAACTGAATTTATATTAGCCACATCAAATATCAAATGATAATACCATATCTATTTAAATATTTATAGGTAAAGTGACAGTGAAAGGAAATCTTACCTGTAACATCCGCTTGTCACTCTCCAACTCCAGATAATCTTCTTCGACGCGCTACTTCTCAACACACTGGCTTCATTGCGGCCACTTCTTCCAGTCCTATTAGCACCGTCATTTGCAGAGACGCCAGTGGTGTTTGGGATGCTCTCGTCTTCGTCGAATATGTGAGTGTCTTTGTTCACGACAGCGGTGGAGCTCGCTGATGAGTGTAGTGGCAGCACCGTCGAACGATATGGCATGGATCAACCAGCGCTGTTTATTTAGTGCAATGGAAGAGATGTGGGGAAATTTTGTTAAAATATATTAGAAATTATTGTTATTGATGCGAATAATAATTTATTTTAGTTTTTACTGTATTGGGAAAATATTTAAAAAATAGACTTTAGAAGTGTGTTATTTCTTTCATATTATATCGCTACTAGTGAGACTTACTTGTAACACTATTTTGGTGATTCACTATTCACTTTATTGCAACGTCTCGAGGAAGACATCATCATGTGAGTCCACAGCTTGCGGTCATCAGCTTGCGGTCATGATGATGATGAATCATGACATTCGGATGTGTGCCAATGGATTTAATCACTTTATTTACTTATGGGCGATGAGAGAAATAGCTTTTGTGATGACAAGAGGATTATTTTCAGCACTCGTTTTGTATTTTTGTTTTGCGCCCTTCGCCTAAATTCACTCCTAAACTAAACCGTGGATGGATTGACTACCGGCTCAAACTTTTGCCGGCTACGGTCGGCGTTTTGGATGATTTAGTCGTTCTCATACTCGCACAAAAACTACATTGCCCTTAAAATCAGTAAGCAATCAAACTCAGTACAGACAGGCGATTTTTCTTGTAATGCACCCTCAAGTGCTTTAAATGTTTTTCTATTTTTGTACACAATTTATATTTAGTTTTTTTTTTATGTCGAATTTTGTGTAATGTTTCCACGATATTTGTATGACTTTAGTTTATTCTATTTTGAACTTCACTTTTATACCGCCATTTATTTTAAATATACTGCTAGATTATATAAACAGTAGTTTTGTTTTATGTTTTACCAGCATTTAGCAGTTTTTGTTTTGAAGTTTTGCTTTTGGTTTGCAGTTCTCATATGCACACCTTTCGTTATCTATTTATAGGCGCTGACACTTTGTTGACTCGTTCATCGTTCATTTCCTCATTAAACCGTGTTAGTTATCGCAATTAACACTGAAAAGAAATGGAAATGGTGAAAAACTGTTAATGAATAAACATGTTTATTTTAAAGAGAATGCATTACAAATATATAATAGTAATTAGCTGGAGGGCATTGTATTTTTTCGCAAGTTCATTATGCGCAATGTCATCATGGTTAAATCACTGAATTAAAAATTTAAATTTGCAAACCACAATTTTTCAAGATCATTACTTCTGGGTCAATGGAACACAAAGAGCAGGTGAAAGCCATCGCCCGTTTGGCATTTAAGTTTGAAAATTTTAGACGTCGAGGTTACCTCTTTCATGAAGTAGTTTGCTAGGTCGTTTATTTCAGCAAGAAAGTAGAGCATAGTATCGAACACAGGTACTGCGGATGAAGTAAGTGGCAAAAGGCGCCTCACACGTTTTTATAATTCCTATTACTTTACTTTTCTTAACTCTCCATTCGAATTCAGTACATTTAAAAAGTCTACAACTTTGCTTCCGCCGTTTTTTTGTAAATTTAAGGCTTTTTTGTATAAAAAAGGTTACAAACATGTTATTTAAAATATTGGCCGTCGCTAGTTACTAGTTTTGACCATTCTTTCTGGCAGCATGCGTATTCCGTGCAAATGCCGAGAATTCGGCTCAAAAAGTGACATTTTCAGTTGAGAATAAGTTTGGGATGCAAACAGATCTCTACAAATATTTTGTTGGGTTAATGTTGACACAAATGACCAAGATCGATATAAAACGATTTAATCGATTTAATCGACCATAAATACCGTTAGAATATTCGTGTCTGTACGTGAGACAGAGTTGCTTCAAATCAATTTCACATTCTATGATAAGGTGAACCAAATGCAGTTAAACACATGTAAATCCTATTATATTTAATTCCTTGAATATACATGGATATGTGTACTAGCTTGTTGAATGCGACTAATTTAATATACGGAAGGAAACAGTGGCGAAGTGCATAGAAAAATTGCTTAAACATAGGCAATGCAACGCCACAAATGCAGTGCTGGCGATGCATGAAAGGAAATAAAAAGGAAGGAATAACTAAATAACTGTGCTTACTAAGAAAAGAAAAACTGTAGTTTTGAAGATGGGGGCAGTGAGAGAAAAGAGGAGTCAGGCTAGCATAATCTCGTGTTGCAGTGAAAGTGAAAAGTTTGCTGAAGGGAATTGTGGAGCTTTTCAACAGATCAACAGTTGCCTCTAGTCTCCAATTGAATTAGTTTAGTGATATCCGATTTCATGTACAACAACATAATTACATTCTGATTTTCTGTTGTTGAATAAGCCTTCAACTAAAATTACACAGCAAATGTATTAACTTATATTAATGCAACAGAATTGGAGCTGCATGATCGCTGCTCATGATACACCCACTTAACTATGTACACACGTATATGCATATACAAAGCATAAACCAGTTTAAGCGCTATAATCCAGTGCATTAGTGCCACATATTAGATGTCGCTTGCATTTTGGTTGATAAAGCCCGAATTTTTTCTAAAGTCAACTAGAGTTCAGTTGATGCTGTCGGTTCAAGGATAACAGTCAAGTTGACTTCAGTTGAGTGCATTTAAGAGTTAGTGCACTCAAATTGGATTGTGGTAAAGCTATATGGTTGGATGGTTGTTTAATTTGATTTTATCTAAAAGCGCAAATGCAGAATTAGCGAAATTCTTCTGAGGAGCGTTGCCACCCGTTCTAAAAAAAAAAAAAACGTATTTTATATAAATCATTCGAAATCTTCGTTAACTAGTTCATAACTGACTTTCATTCAAGCCCAAATTTTCCTTCAAATAAATTTCGCAGTCCCTCACTTTCAACGCAATTACATAGTTCACTGCCACTTGAAACACCCCCACAATAATATTCCCATTGACTGCCTAGGCAGAGAGCCCTTCAAACATCACGTCTAATAAAACAACATCCGCTGGCATGGCTACACTAGCGACCACTTAACCAAACGGTGAATGGTTCATGCGAATGGACTGTTTTTGCAGTGGTACGCCGGAGTCAGGCAAAAAAATAATAAAATATCATTGCGGCAGTGCTATTGTTTTGCACGTGAGTATGCGTATTTGTGTCTCGGTTAGCCAGTGTTAGGCATGTAAATATTGTCAGAGGTTAGTCAGTGGCTCAAGTCTGATTTTCCCGCTTTAATCGTTAGCTTATGCTCGCTAAGTCGTTGTCAAAGACTTTCATTATGTATCTTATTTCAACTTCCGTGTGTTTCTGATTGCATAATAAAAGCTTCAAAAAAATTTACTCTCCAGTTTTCGAAGTTAGCATCCAAATTTGAAATATTTAGATTCGAAGTTCGAAAAAAGGACTTTTTAAAAAAAATATTATTAATTAGTAGATAAAGCTACTAAAAAATTCAAAATATGGATATAATCTAAATTATATTCTTAATTTAATGGTGTATAAAACTTTTCGATTAAGCTTATATTACAGATGTCATAAGGGGTCCAGTATTTTTCGATAGATTTTTTTTAGTTTTGTCGAAGATCAAACTTTGATCTTTCTCATAATTTGTTATATAAGCTTCCTGTAATTAATAGTGATTTTTTTAAAAAGTATTTTTTTCGTATTTCGCATCCAAATATTTCGGATATTTTGAGGTTAACTTCGAAAATCAGAGAATACTATTTTTTTTACTTATGACTCAATCTCTCGGAAAAAATTAGTTTGGTCCAATATCCAGAAAATATGGCAATTTTGTCGTTTAGTATAGTATATACATATGCCTGTATATGTGATTTTGTGTAATTTTCTGCATTGTAGCGACAGGCAGCTGTTGTGCCAAACCAACACAAAAACTATGTATATTAAACACTGCTGGGCACTCCCAGTATAAACACATTACGTATACGCCACGGTGGTTCACTTTGTCAATACAACTTTTATAAAAACACACACATGCATATGTATGTTTATATACTTAATATAATTGAGTTTGTATTGGCAAAAGCTATGTCGCCGCTTTCCGACACTTTTCTAATTAAATTAAATTAAATTCGTTTAAATGTGTGATTGCATGTGGTTTCTGTTGCTGTTTTCATAGATTTAGTGGTTGCAAGCATTTATTTTGTATTTTGTTATTTTAGTTTGTTGCATGCAACAATTGCAAGCCTTTGCTGTTGGGAAATTCACTTATTATCTGACACTTAAGTATTTCCACTTGTCGTTTGGCTTATACCGCATTTCTTTGTCGATAACATTCTCGTGGTTGGTTTTAATTAAAACTATACCACGATCTTAATGCTTAATACATTTTAAAGTGTGTGACAGCTGCGCTTAAGGTGACTTTTGTTATTTCTAATATTAAAGTTCACTTTTCCAATTTCCGATATCACAAACCTTTTACAATTGGCATCGAAGATTGGCTTGAAGGGTAATGATTGTTATGCTCTCACTTCATATGGTAAAAACGGCAAACATTTTTTCAAATTTTCACAAAATATAATTATTTAAATTAAACCAATGTGTGACGTGTTACAAATAAAGCAATGCGAATTTAAAACAAAAGCTACTCGCCTTGCTAAAAAAAAAATAAAAAGCGAAAAATTAGATTAATATGGCATGTGTGTGACGTTGATTGATTTTTTGAACACCATATCTTACAAGCTATATTATAACATCGTGTAAGATGCTAAACTATGTGTAGAGATTTTAATGAAATAAATGCGATTTAATTTGTCTTTGAACACCATTTCCCAACGGAATTTGTTGGTAATGAAAGCGATAAACTTGTATAAATTCTTTTATCACTGAACTTGTGTGGTGTGAGTGTATGATTTCACGATCTAGAGCATTTAAACATAAACTTTAACTTAAAAGTAGTCTTCTTAAGTATTTAGAATGACTCCGTTCGTCAGTGGCCGTCAAAGTGGGTCAGTTCTTACAGCAATATGGAACTCTTGGAATTGTTTCGCTTCTGGTGGTGGGATGCCTAAATTTAATTTTTTTGTATTTTGGCTTTTTGTGGCTCTTATTCGTCACAGCTCAGTTGATTTTTGAGGATTTCATTTAATTTAGTTAATTAATTAAAATAATTAGAATAATTAGTTAATATCTATCTGCATCTTAAGGATTTAATAACTGTGACAATTTTGGTAGACAAATAATCACCATAACAACCACAACAAAGATATTCTCCGCCTTATTACCTTAACACCCACATAACCACTTTGCAACACACACAAAACTTATCCTACGACTAGGAAATTATTAAGCACACAAATTGAGCTAACGACTGTGAAATAGTTGTGGATAAACACACACTGACATACACTTGAAGAATTATTGAGTGTTTATATCAGATATGTATCGTTGTGTATGCATATATCAAGTCTTGCTTTGGCTCTTTGCTCTCTGGTGCGTTGTTAAAGTGATTTCACCCATCAGCAACAAGTCCATTGTTTGTAATGGACAACAACAAGAACAACAAGAAAAAACGTTAACTTCGGCTGTATCGAAGGTAATATACCCTTCACAGGTGCATTTCTTTTAGTAACTATGTGTTTAAGAAAATCTAAAGACGTAAGAAAAAGTAAGTAAAAAACTTACTCTACTGGCAGCTATATGCTATAGTGAACCGATCTGAACAATTTTTTCGGAGATTAAATTATTTCTATGAACAATAACTCACACCAAATTTCGTGAAGATATGTAGTAAAACGCGGAAGTTTTCCATACAAGCCCTTGATTCCGATCGTTCAGTTTGTATGGCAGCTATATGATATAGTGGTCAGATATCAGATCCGACAAATGAGCAGCTTCTTGAAGAGAAAATAACATCTGCAAAATTTCAAAACGATATCTTAAAAACTGAAGGACTAGTTCGTATATATACAGACGGACAGACAGACGAACATGGCTAAATCGACTCAGCTCAACATACTGATCATTTATATATATACTTTATAGGGTCTCCGACGGTTCCTTCTGGGTGTTGCAAACATCGTGAGAAACTGTGACATCAACAACCAGCAACACCAGCAAAATCACCGTAAACAATAGGCAACCAAAAGTCGACGATCGGCAGTCAACAGTCAACAGGCAGCCGGCAAGTGTAGCAGCCACCAAAGAAACCGCAAATATACGTAGACTCACACATTTACATATATACACACTTACATAGTTTGTGTTCCTGCTGCCGTCATTCGTTCCGCCCACAATTACCGGTCGTTGGCTTGTGGTTTTGACACAAAGGTCTCCAATAGTCAATGTTTGAGCGGGTTTGAGTGCGTGTCTGTTAGCGTGTATTTATTTGTCTGTATATGATTTGATTACAGAGCATAACATTGTAGCAGAGAAAAAAATACAAAATTAAAAAAAAATAAAATATTATTATATTAAAAATTCCGATATTTTTCCCAACACTGTAATTTTCTTCCAAACACTCCTTCCTCAATTAAATTTTACGTAAGATTTTGCAATACTTAGTTATACGTGTGCGTGCTACTTTTCATAGCTTTTTCTGTTCCTCACAAATTTCTGAGAATAATTTAAAAATAATTGTATATAATATTAATACTACTCCAATTTAGATGAAATGTTGATACTGGCATGTTTCAAACTCACTGTAAGTTAAATACAACCAACTTAGATGGTCCCAAATAGGGATCCAATGGTCAATGCAATAAACTTCTAAATAACAGAAGTGTGATCGCTCTTATCCATATGAAGATTGCTTTTAAATCAAACAAAAAATAATTTCCAAAGCAAGTTAAAGCATCGAAAAGTCAAAATAAAAATTTTCTTCTTCGAAAGTTGCAAAAATCTGTATTTTATCTGCACAATACTGGAAAGTGAATGCAATTTGCAACACTCATTGGCATAAAGTGAAAAATCGTTGCCCGTCACCAAGTCCCTTGTGTATTTTCAATCATCGCCACTCACAACAAAACTCTTATCACTTGTGGGCCATAGTACTCATATGCATAT
This sequence comes from Zeugodacus cucurbitae, assembly GCF_028554725.1. Classification (NCBI taxonomy): domain Eukaryota; kingdom Metazoa; phylum Arthropoda; class Insecta; order Diptera; family Tephritidae; genus Zeugodacus; species Zeugodacus cucurbitae. Next base: position 47,440,408 of record NC_071671.1, on the reverse strand, counting down.
ACACACACCACCACAACCAGTGATTTTGCTATATTTTATAGTCGAATGTAATTGTTGTTGTCACAGCGTGACTGAGAAAGTTGCTACTCAACACACTGAAAGCTTCTCAACTGAAACGAGTACGAGTTTCTTAAACGAATTGCGCATAAAAAAGTTAACCATATAAATTTTATATGGCGTAAAACGATGCCATTACACAGATATTTACGCAGGCATACATACAAACACAGGCAAACATGCTTCGAAGTACTATTAAGAAGCGCAATGAACAAGTTGGCATGCCTTTGCTGACTTGAGAGGCAGTGCGTTCAGTTCTTTCGAACTGTTACTTTGGCAACCGCAAAATATTTTATGTTGTGCTAAATGAAGTTAGAAGGATTTGCATATTTTATGTTGCACATAAGCCTTCAAATATGTTTATATACATACATGCCGTCGCTGCCTTCGTGGAATATATTTTAATTTTGCTCGTTACTCATACGCCATGGTGAATGCAGCTTGTGAAAAAGGCTCAGGTTTGACTTGTAATATTAGCTAAACCGGATTACGCTCATGCTAGGGTGTTGATCACAGCAATAAATGACTAAGAGAGAAGTGACGTATGCTCTTGATGAATGGAGCTGCTTGAGAAAAGATTTGATAAAGTTTCCTTTTTGTTGTAAAAATGTTCAAATTAATTAAATACAGTGGACAGCGGAAATTGGCCTAATAAAATAAAATTGCACTTGGCTTATGTATATACATATGTACCGAAATTATTTCATATCCGGTCTTTAAAAGGTTCTGCAATATTTTAGTGTGTATGTTTAACACCACTTACTACCAAATTTGATCAAAATATTTAATTTATTTTCACTTTGATTAAGATCCGTTGGTGTCAACACAGGACCACTCTTGCAAACAGTGAGGAGAATACCCTGCCGCACTCGTACTAATATGCTGTCAGGAATTTACTGTCTTCCGTTTACTTGTACTTCACTTCATCTGCATGACAGAGAACACACATTAACACACTACGGTTGATGTTCGCATTTGTCAATGTCCAGCATACATCTCACAAGCGATCATCTATTTTACCACCTGTATGTATGTGTTGGTGTGTATGTAAGACATATGAATGTCTCTTCGCAAAACGTGGCTTTCCAGTTGAATTTGAAAAGTTTTTCGATTTGTCGCTGGCATAGGTGTTATGAAAGTTAGTGATTTTCGGCGTCAACATTCTCTATTTTTTCTTCCCAATCCAATGGTGAATCTACAGTCACATGCTCATATGTATGTAACTAAATAGCATTTGCTGCAATGCTTGAAAAGTTTTTACTTAATTTCATTAATCTGTGCTCTTATGAATCCTTACGAAGTATTGCTTATCCGTTATAACTACTTACATATACTATACGTTTTCTGAGAGCAGGTCATGTGCGTGATAATTTCATTCTGAGTTGCTGCTAGCCATTTTTGGACTATGATGTCGTAAATGTTACAAATTTTTCTAAGTAGTAAATTTTGAGCTGGATTGTGGATATGTTTAATATGATTCTGTTAGAAATGACTGTATTACAATTTCGTTATTTCATGAAATATGAAAGAAACTACTAATTAATTGAATAATTTCCATATTCCCAGGATTGACCCATTAAGAAATATTCAAGTAACTTCCGAGGTCTTTTTTTATCATTTCAAACTTTTAAATTAAAGTAAAAGAGATAACTACTTTATAATATCATAAATTATAATTAAACTAAAAGCTGAGCAAAAGTACAAACTAAATAAACTGACATGTGCAACAACTTAATTTTATTCAAAACTTCACTTTTTTGCTTTTATACCAACTTGCCTACACCAACCTTCTGCTAGTAGCTGAGCAGCTGAGCAGCTAATGTAAAAGTGCTAAAAGCCCATTAAAAATGAGTAACAAAATGAATTCGGTACGATCTCCAATTGAGCTTAAGTGCAAAAAGACAAACATTGCACATACAAATACAAATTGTGAGAGCACAAGCCATTACAATTTGAAGGACCATGAGGACACACTCAGCGCGAAAGTGTCGACTGCTGTTCAACAGTTTTACAGCTCCTGAGAGAACATTTATTTGTCCTTAGATATTTATGTATTTTTGCCTGTGCACATGCTATTGTGATTTGTGTGAGTCGAGGGAAGGAGTGACCACAAAAATGGTTATGACTGCAGTTTCATGTAGCCACCACATCCTTAAATATATACTTAAACTCACTGGGGCACAAAAGCCAAAAGTTGAAAGGGCCATTTAAATGGCTGGTGTGTGAAACTTAGTGCCGAGTAAACTAATGGAATTTAGTATGCAATGCAACGCTTAAATTCGCACTAAAACAAGAGAATTTTTTTCTGGATTTTAATACCTAATCAGTTTGATTGTTGTAAAAATATATTATCTATATATATTATTCTCTATTAAGTCAATACAATCAGTCAATACGAATCAGTCAGTGAAAGTCCAGTAAATAAGTAGCAAGCAGCTTCTGCTCTGTTCTAAATTATATTGTATTATATAGTATTTTTGAACGTCCTATAGCGAATGCGAACAGTTAGCAGGAATATTCTCTTGCTACTTCTATTAAAATGAAAAATTAAATTTTTATTCCACATTGCAGAAAAAAGCTGCAAACGTACAAATTGTGGGCAAACAATATTCAACAAAAGTTTGCCTTTTCGAAAAAAATTGCAATTGTTGGATAATGATGTCAATATTCCACTGATAAGCCTCATCGATGTCAAAACGAATGTTCAGATTACATTATACGCATGGAGAAGAGCTTGCAGCGTCTGGGAAAGTAAGTGAATGGACTGTTTGGTATCTACTTCAATATAAAAAGCTGTTGAATAAGAGTTTTTGATACATTCATTTGGAGATAATTTTAGTTTTTTGGACGAAATATAAATATGTTGTTATTAATTTTTTCAAGTTTATGAATTAAAGTTGCATAAACGTTTAGTAGAAACTCCCCTTTTTACACCTTACCCCTTTTCATCGAGATGACTGATATAAGCGAATAAAATGACACAGTACAGTAGCAGTAAAAATTTATTTTCAAAGCAATTGAAAACCATTAGGAAAACTAGCAAACAAACTGTTGACTTCTGATGGAAAGTGCGCTACGCTACGTACTGCGAAACTAAGTAGTTGTTCAAATTGTTAAATCCTTGTGAAGCTATTGGGCAGTACAACTTGTTGTTTGTGTTGTCTTGTTTGTTAGCTTTCCTGATTTCATTTGTTTTTCTTTGGCGTGCAACTGTTTTTGTTTTCGGTTTTTCTCTTTCCTATTTAATTGCACTTGTTAGCGAACGTCTTCCATTTGTTAAGCGATAAGCGACGAGAGTTTGTAATTGCTTTGCTTCTAAATATTTTGTCTGCTCTTGTAATTGGGATTTGAGTATTTAAGTGAAAATTTATGCAGCACCAAGAATTTCTGGTGTGACTGAAGATTAATTTCCCGCCTTCTGTTTACGGCTTGTCCACAAATTGTCTGCGGATCTAATATGAGTCCAAATATGAAAGGTTTAATTAGATTTCGACGAGCTATCTCATATAATTTTATAGGCAAAGTGCGGTGTGGAATGTTAGAAAAGTGGTTTACTTGCTGGAAATGTCACCAAGTTATCGCATTGCTTTGACATTTAATTAAAATATTATTACAGGTGGTTTAAGGACGCCGAGTGGTTGCATTTTGTGGAATATTGCTGTTATTAAATAATTCAAAATTTAGGAATTATCACTTGAGTGCTGGTGTGCGACTACTACTAATTATGTCTGAATGGGAATTGCTCTAAATGTACTAAGTCTGGTCTCGTGCTAATCATCTTTCCCTTTAGTTTAACCAACTGCTCTCCCTCTGCTATGATTTCAATAAATTCGCTAACCATATGTTTATGGATATCCGTCTCCTTGTCAACTTTAATCGTATTTAAATAAATAACCTTAAAACGTAGTGTCGAAACATATAATAGCTTCTAAGAATGTCCACAGTCTCACTGTGAACCCTAACAAAATCAAGCGAAAGTGAAAAAGCGTATAAATTGTTTGCCGTAGCGTATGAGTGACATTTTAAGGACACACAGTAGTCAGCGAAAACTTGGTACAAAATGAGAAATTGCGAAATCTACTGTAGCAAAATGGGTATGAACGCGCGTATTTTGTTTAAGTTTATTTGCCATTTCCGATATGATATTCATTGTGTTAGGATTGATCTGATTCATGGGAATATTTTAAACATATTTTTACAATTCAGATTGCTATTTACATTGTATTAAGGGGCAATGCGACACAGCAAAATGCAACCCCTCGTCCAATTTGTTTAGTGTAATTTGCAATTTATCTCACTTGTCAGTTATTCAAATGTTACGTCTTCTTCTATGAATTGTACTAACTTTTAGCATATATAGTATGATATAAATAATGTATAGGAATATACCGAACACAAATCAATGAAATTCCAGTGAGTTTGTGTCATACTTTTGACAATTTGTTTCGTACGTCATTTATATATAGTAAAGTTGGTCAATTTCTAAGCAAACCGAAAATAATTGCTAACAAAAAAGTTAAAATGAGTTGAAAATCAAAAAACTTCATTGAAGAAACATAAAGAAACGCTTTTAAAATATCTTATATACACAGAGATAAGGAAACGCATATTCGATGCAATGCAATGCAAGAAATTGTGGAAAATAATGTGAATGAGTAAATGAGTTTTGACAGTAAATGAGAGAAATTTCATAAAAGTTTGAATGAAGTTAGAAATTGACAATGCCTTTTGCGGTGAAGCATTTTAAGTCTGCATTTCATATGAGTACGTTGATGAAGAATTCTTAAAATTTTGAATGTTAAAATAAGTTAGTTTAGTTATGTATGTATATTGCCTTAGATGATATATTCGAAGCATTGGCCCCTTTGAACTAATACACATTCTTCTAATGTTATTCACACTTTATTTGCATTTTTATATCACTGGCCTCTTGACAGCGACAAATATACAGAGGTAGTCAAAATTATTTACACATCGGACGTTTTTTTACATGTTTCACAGAAAAAGCTTTCGCTTGTTGTTGTTGTTGTCGCAGGGTAACAAAATGCTATGTTGTTGTAAACCTTGATCTATTCCCGAGCGAATGAAGTCAGTTTGGCTAGAATAGCTAGAAATATGGCGGAGATATAAGCAAATGAACTGAAAACTCGCAGTAGTCAAAAGTATTTACACACGGCGATTTAGCCTTTATCCTTGGATTTGGTTTGAGCAAAAGTAGTAATTTGATTCTATTGCATTCTTAACAACCTAACTCAGCCATAAAATATAAAAATTGGTAAAAAAATGTCGAAAACAAAGGAATTATCGATTATAACTAGATTGGACACTGTTACTAAGTCTAAGACTCGGGTTTAGGCTTCGGAGTTAATTAAAATTTATAGAATTTGATGGAATACTGTTTATAATGTTATTAAAAAGAAGGAAACGAAGTATTGCAAGGGCAATTTAAAGATAATTGGGCGGAAACCTGTGATAACTCAAAGAGAATGCAGAAGATTGGTAGGAACTGTCATACAAAATCCCACAATTAGTCCTCTTAAGTCAGAGTCGAAAACCAGGCAAGTTCATTTGGTAAAGTGTTTGCCAAGCTGAATATGTGTATTAAAATATATGTATATATATGTATATCTACATTCCTTTTCGACACATGCCTTTAAGTGCCCTGGCATACCGGCTTTGAAGTATTTAGACTGCGTAGAATGCCACGGGGAAAGTTCAATTGCCTATTTATATTTACTGAAGTATCGTCATCTAAGCAAAAATATGTCTGGAATGCTGCTGAGTGTATGTGTTTGACTGATATCAACATTTTCACAGGGTTTCATTATCCAAACTCATGGGGATGACAGGAATGCGAATGAAACTAATTCAAATTGGTTTAAACATATATACATACAATTTACATGAATAGAATGCATTTGCATGCACTTACACACATACGTTGTAAAATTTCAAATGTCAACACTATCAATAGCCAACAACCAACAACAAACGAACAACATACAAAGCAAACAATTTAAAAGCCAAATATTACCACATGAAATGTCAATGAAAAAATCACCCAAAGTGCAAAGAAACCATAATTTATTTGTAAGCATACTTTTAGGTGTCGAAACACTTGAACCAGAAAATCAACTCCGAACGCCACCAAAGGTGATTTAAATGTCTGCAGAGCATAACAGAGGTGTTGCATGCATCATTAAGATGACTATATATTAAATTAATATGCCTTCTGCAAACGTCCATTCCCACAAAGAAATTGTTTATTATATACACAAGAGGAAATACGCATACCAAGTTTTGCAGTTGCGATGGTTTATGTCGCCTGTTTGCCGTCGCCATTATGCCTACCTTTTTCACGTTTGTGTGGGAGTTCCTTTGGCATGCGTACTGGTCTGTCTTGACAATAGATAAATATTAATTAACTTTGTCTCGATTTTACTCACCATACCTGTTCTCACTGTACAAGATCCATGCCAAGCAACAATAGATGTGTTGTTAACACGTTGAGTGCTAAATAAATATGGTTATTAAGTTAACTTACGTTTCTCATTAATAAATATGGTGCTTAAAGCATTACACATTGCATGTATTATCATTTTATGTTCCAATTTCTATTCTATTGAAATATTTGTTGAGGATAAATGAGAATTTTTAATATTATACAAATGACATTCTGCTAAATTAAAACGTATAAATAAATGATAGAATGTTCTGCAAAATATTTTATTTTTTTTGAGAACTCAGCATGCAATTACTTTTCATTTCATATGAAAACCTTAACAAATTGAATTGGAATAATCGTTAAACACAATACTTCTTTTAATTTCATTTATTTAACTATATTTTCAGCTTTAAATAACTTTAATGTATTCGCACATAGTAAAACTCAAGTAAGAGGGATAGTAGCATTAATGAAATTTATTATCAGTAACAATTGACACATAGTAATAGCCAATATCAAGGATGCTCAGCAAACTACATTCAAAAGCACATTATTCATATTTATTTGCACAACACAACTGTGTTCTGGGCTTTCGACAAATCGAAGAACATTTCTAATAAAAACTGAGATATTATTGTGACCCTGTTCAACCAAGTTCACTGCCATCCCAAAAGCTGTTTCCTACACAGCGTCTGTTATTTGTATATTTATGTATGTGTACATGAATTTATTGATGTGAGGAGCGTCAGCCAGTACGATTCAACAATTCAGATAATTACACAAATAAACAAGCAAATGAAGGCACGTGATCAATCAAGCCAACCCTCACAATATAAACGTACATTCATGGGCAAATCAAGTGCTTGCAGCTCATATGACAATGAGCGAATTCGCTTGATTGTGGATATATATTTGTATATTTATAAGTGAAAATGTACAAGCATAAACAGGAACTTTTCTGCTTGTGCGCGCATTCAATAAAAAAATATAATATTATTCTATCCATTAAACAAACTCCATTATTGAGGTGGTGTGCATCGGAACAGCTACGGACCAATGAAAAATCGAAAACATCATTAATTTTGGATATTGCTTGCCGTCTGTCTGTTGATATTTGAAACCGGTACATAATGGCGGCGCAAGTGATCGAAAGGCATACATACTCTTACATATTTACCACATCTCCCCGAATATATTCTGCCTTTTTCTCTCTCACTTTCAGTTTTTGTTTTAGTTTGTACCTAATTTCTTCCAGCATCCAACACTTCACAACTGATTGATTCGCATCGTTCGCAGATTATGATGGCGAAATATTGACCACTTAAAAGCGCCAGCCGGTGTATACTCACCAACCCACTGTGTAGCTGTCTAGCAATGTATGCTGACCAATTTATTTGCGGTTTCTCCGAAAGCAATGAATACCAAAGCTGAGTGAAAGGCGGAAATTATTACAGTACAAGCATACATATAAATACATCAATCCAAACATAGGCATTGTATATAGGAGACTAAACTGTTCACGCCAAAATGTGTGTAAATTGTACTGATGAATGCGCTTTAATAATTATACACATGAGTATATGTATGTGTATCCGTCGTTGCGCTAGTATGCAATTTCTCCACTTATGTGATTTTTCGTTTCCCTTGCTTCCTCTTCCATTTACCACCCATGTGCTTTATTCCGTTGGCATGCTTTTAGGCGCTTTGCCATTGCACGTCACGTATACGCGCCTCAACTGTCGCATATACTAGGAAGGGTAGTTTTATTTTTCATTCTTTTTTCTTTCTCCACTCTTTTCACACTTTTATTAGTTTGGTCATCATTTTTTTACATGCTCTCTCTCATTTTTTTTGCGGAAGCTGTCAGTCGTAATAAAAGTTGAAATTACCATCATTTGCACTTATAGTGAACACACGTGTTCATATTGCCTCAGACATTTGTATACTTGTGTGACGCCTTGCCAACTCGCGTGGTATCTTTCAGCACAAATCCAATGCATTGTCTATGCGCACATTTGTAGTTTTCTTGAGACTTTCATTAGGATATGTGTTTGTCTGCGATTGCCCAATGGCGACACTTAAACTTGGCAGTAAAAGTATTTTTTGGCATCGTCTTCAGAAAGATCTTGAATATCTGAATATAGAGTTCATATGCAAAGAATAAATATTCTCTATTTGTTTTGTAAAATTTGATTCTGTGTAATTATTAATGAATGTTAAAACGTTACAGTTCCTGAAAATTTCCTCAACTTTTAAACCATTTTAAGCTTATTTATTTTGTTGTCAATATTTCCATAATTTTATATACTTTTGTTTCAAACTGCTTTATATCGCTTCCAAAAAATTTAAAGTAAAAGGTGATGAGAGTAAATGCATATGCAAAGTAACTTACATACAATAAATATTCAATGGATTAAGGTAACAAAATTTTCATTCAAGAAGTTGCACTTTTCAAATTTCTTTCAGATTTTTATACTCTCGCAACAAAAGTTGCTAAAGAGAGTATTATAGTTTTGTTCACATAACGGTTGTTTGTGTCACCAAGAAATAAAAGAGTTAGATATGGGGTTATATATATATATAAATGATCAGGATGACGAGTGGATTTGAAATCCGGATGTCTGTCCGTCCGTCTGTCCGTCTGTCTGTCCGTCTGTCCGTGCAAGCGATACCTTGAGTAAAAATTAAGATATCTTAATGAAACTTGGAACACACATTCCTTGGCACCCTGAGGAAGTGAAAACCAAAAACTTATACAGTGTCATAACTAAGCCATAAATAAAGTTATGACATTAAAATTTGGAACATAGGATCGTATTAGGGAGGGGCATATTTGGATGTAATTTTTTTTTTTGAAAAGTGGGCGTGACCTCGCACTCAAATAGGTCTTTGTATATAACTAGCAAACCAATAATGCTATATAAACCAAACTTTCTGTAGTCAATTCTCTTACGTACCCCACCACACTCCATGAAAATAGTTGAAATCGGAAAATAACCACGCCCACCTCCCATACAAAGGTTAGGTTGAAAATTACTAAAAGAGGGTTTACTCACTAATGAAAAACGTCAGAAACACTAAATTTCACATAAGAAATGGCAGATGAAAGCTGCACTCAGATTTTTTTACAAAATGGAAAATGGGCGTGGCGTCGCCCACTTATGGATCAAAAACCATATCTCAGGAACTACTCGACCGATTTCAATGAAACTTGGTTTGTAATAGTTTCCTTACCTCCCAATAATATGTTGTGAAAATTGGCCAAATCGCTTAACAACCACGCATACTTTCTATATACCAGAACTTTGAAGACGATCTGAATCGTTTACTTAACAATATATAAAAAAAGCACTAGTGAAGATATCAGTGCAGAACTTTGCACAAATACTACGTTTATAGTGTGGCAGGCCCATTCTAAAAATCGCCAAAATCGGACCACAGGTTTTCAAGGCCCCAATTGAGGACCTCGGTGCTTCTAACCTAATTTCCAGCTTTCAATGGACTTTATACAATTTATATGACGAATATGTGGGTCAAATTGTGTATTTTATAATATTAATTGAGTTAAACAAATAAATTGCGAGAGTATAAAACGTTCGGTTACACCCGAACGTAGCCCTTCCTTCCTTGTTTTATATTGTGTTACTTATAAAATATACATATCTGTAAGAATACATGAATTTTGGTCTAGCTTTACTTCGCAGATAAATTGGAAATCGGCCAACTATTGCACGAAGGCATTTGCCAAATAGACGACACTTCGAAGTCTTCGAGCTGCTGCCATTCTCATTAAAAGCTAAAAAAATTATTTTTAGTTTACTAATATTAGTTTTTTTCCTTACCAACATTTTGCAGAAAGTTGGCTTTCCATTGCGTTTCCCAAATCATATTCATTTTTATAAAACCAAGCGGTCCATAAAGCTTTTTAATATACAATCAAATATGAAGATATCCACTTTTGGTTGTTTCCAAGTCAAGTTATGATTTGGGATTTCCGTATATTTTGAATTTTCTTGCTAGAATATGCTTTAATCAGATATCCTCTTTAATTGCTTGGCTGCTGCAGTTCGACCAAAGTTTGTCGATTTTAGGCAACTTTCACGTCTCGTGCTTCGTATTTTTACGAGTATGTTTGTTTTTATTTTAGTTATTTATTTTTGTTGCTCTCCATTTCACCACTCACCACTCCATGGGTTCGCTTATACGAAATCGAGTGTGAGGTTGTCAAAAGTTTGGTAAACAATTACAGATGACTGAAGATTCTCAAGCGTAAGCAGGCAAAATTTCGCCCAAACGCGGTCCTATTCATGATGAGAGACGAAAGACTGACGTACGAGCAAAGTTAAAGGTTAGGTTACTATGGGGATTCTCTATGCTGTGCTCCGACCGTAGAATACTAATTTTTGCATTGTTTGAACAGTTTTTCGGTGAACTGTGAATTGTCAAGTGAATTGGTAATTTGTTTTGAATCCTTACATTTGCTAAGAAAGTGCTTAAAGTCTATTATTCCAGATATTATTTTAAAGCTTTAACAAAAGTGATAGAAGCATGGAATGCATTATCACAGTGCTTCGCTTTGTTAACCAATTTTGTTCAATCCCACTTTAATGTTGACAGTTGTTGAACTCGACTTTTAATGTGATCGTTGACTGCAGCGACCAACAGACTGCGACCAAAAAGCTACGCTGAAATGCGCTTCACTGTGATAAGGCTGTGGTGAGCAGCAACTTCTGCAGCATTATATAATTCATGGCTGTTGAACAAAGACCGCGAAAGGCATCAGCGGATTACAATTAAAACTTCTGCATGCCCTCCGCTCCTCTCTTCTTGGTGTATTGATAAACTGCGATAGTTATGTTATTGCTGCATGGTGATAATCTACCGTGATGAGGTTGAATGTTATTCAATTTCGGAGATAAGTTTCACATATTATTATTAATGTTATAGAGGCTTTGAGTGTTTGTTCGAAAATATTTATTTATTAGAGAGACTGACTACAAACAAGCATTAGGGGTTACACAATTTTATTACATCATTTTCTTCTATTCTATTAACATGTCGTACGTTTGTTAAACGTGAAACAAGTTGGTTTAAAAAGTCACTCATACGCGAACAGACATACACAAGGCGGCTACATTTAAAAGACTCATACAAATTATGCTTTTTTTTATAGATGTTCAGGAATGTGTAGTCTAACCTTTTAGTTTAATATGCAGAAAGCGAATTTGATTCAGGTTTTCAGTTTGCCTTGACTCCCCTCCATTTCCGTATTCGTGGCTGTGGGGTCGATTATGATGTGTTACCTTCATCGCATTCGAATTTTTGTGCAAGTGTAAAAGAATTTGTGGTGATTTGGGAACATAAAATGATCAAATGCCGAAAAGGTTGTACAGTTGTATATACATATATTCCCAGGTAGCTAGTTATGTCGGCGAATATTCGGTATGAGCTGTGCGTGCGATATGTCTCACCTTTTACACAGGTTTTCCGTTGTGTATTTCAGACAAAATCTCTGTGACATACAACGTCGAGGAGACAGAGACATATTTAATTGGACACATTCGTGTGTGAAAGGTCTTGCGTACCAAAATGGAATTTTAAATAGCTATCACTTTGACAGTACCTTCATTTGCTTCAATGCTGCAGTGAACATAGATATAGGAAGTGTATAATATAACTGTTGGGAAACACATTTTCACTTACTTGGCCAACAATGTACATAATTTGAAACTTACATAGAAAAGGCTAAAAGAAATTTACATATTCACATGCGGTGGTCCAAAATCATTTCAATGTCAATACATAAGCGTACATTTATTCATTACACATACAAGTTTGCATCTCACAATCCCAATTAAAATGCTTTCAACTCTCGCGGTGGCAACTCAAATACAAATGAAGTATTTGTGAGAGAAATTGTTTGCTATAAGAGTACCTTTACAAGCTGTTGGCAGGTCTGATATGTATACTACGGACTTGCTAGTTAGCTAACAGTAAATCTGTATGCGCATTCCTATGAGAGGACACTTTTTTGGGGCGCCTTTGAACTAGTAAGGTAGTCTGCTGATTGATTAGTTGCTTGAGTGTTGACATTAAATTTTTGCAGAATCGGTAATTAATAATTTCTACAGATTTTTTGATGTGATTTCCTCTAAATACACATTCACTCTTAAATAAACTAAAAATAGCTAATATTTGATATTTCAACAGCTATTCCATTAATTAACAATTCCAAAAAATCAATTTAAGCAACAAAACAAATTTGAACCACACAAAAAATTTCATTTCTAAATCTAGACTGAGTTTTATAAATACATCATTGTATGTAAGTATTTGGTGTTCGTAAATTACACCATCAGAAGCAAATGTCATCAATTTGCGCGAATCAATATTTAATTAATTTGTACTAAATTGGCCATAAAATATGACGGTCATGCAGTCCAATGGATTGTTGGAATTTAGTGCAAGGGTAACTAACGTCGATGGCAAGAAGAAGAAATTCCATTAGGTTTACGAACCGAAAACATTCCAGGTTCGTTTTCTCAATTTGTGTTTTAGTTAGATTCCGATCGTCGCCGAGATTTAATACAAGAGTTTAAAAATGTAAGCTACGTAGAAAAAAATATGAGAATTGGCTTGTTCGAGAAACCATCACAGAAATAAACAAAAGTACTTCGCAAAAATCTGCAGAAACTTAAATAATGTTTTAATGTAAATTCAAACTACTTCTCAAAACAATCACAAACGGAACTAAAGAGGTAACTGAAACCATAAATATTGTGCGAAAAGATCAACAAGTTAACAGACAGCAAGAAATTTTAAAAATGAAAGCGATGAAAGAGGAAAAGCATTGCATGCAAGTAAGCGACAGCACGACGGGTAAATAATGGCAAACTAAAAGCCCAACGAATGACTGTCAAGTGCCACAATTGGGGTCACACAGGGCATATCAAGCACTTAAAACAACGCACACATAAAGCTAGTGATGTGTGATGCTGAGTGGTGCATGAGTGGCGTCGCTGAGTGACAAATTGTCGCTGGAGGCACCAATGCAAGTAGATATAAACACGTCGCTGTTGTGTGTTTATGTGTGCCATTGTAATTAAGTAATATTTGCACTCACTGTGACATGGCTTGCCTCACACCCGCTGGTGCTACGTAGGCGGATTGTGCATGAATTACGTTTGCTAAGGGTCGGAAAGTTTACGCGCACCATGGCGTATGAGTGACGACCCTGTAAATGTACGTATAATTGCATCTTGACTCGTTCGCTAATCCGTCCGCGCTTGGCGCGAATGACAGAATGCAATTATGAAGAGTATATTCAGTGTTCGAGTTTGTTGCTGAGGCAATAGTGTAAAGAGTTTGGAGAATTCATTTCTTATATTTGGTTTTAACTGTCTCATAGTGCAATTGTTTGTCAAAAACCAGTTCCAGTTTATTTGAGCAAAAATTGACAAGATATCACAAAAAGATAAAAAGATCTGATGCGGTGCTGAATATCAATAGGGGTTTTCGACAAAATATATGTTTTCGGTAAAGAATAATGACTTTATTGTAGAACTTGTACTTAAGACACGAAGACGTCAAGACTCACTGTGAAACAAGAAAAATTAGAAATAATATTGTAATCTAAAGCCTCCAGAAATATGCTCGGTAACACTTACTTTATGATTAGTTTTAGAAGCGTTCATTGTTAAGTTTCACAAAGGTACAGCTTCACTCATAGCTCATAAAATGAAAAACTCATAGAAAATAAAATAAAGAGTTAGAGCAAAAACAACAATTGGAAGGGCCAGTATTAGCCGGATGGGATTTCTCTATGCACGAAGGAAGAGTTGAAAAAATGAATAATTGGAAAATACGAGGATACTTAGCTAAAATCTACTAGTAAAATACAAAGGATCGACTCTTGATGACACTAAATGCACACATGATGGCGTATCAGAGAAGTTCTTTACATAGAATATTTCTTCGTATAAAGAATTATGCGTGCACTCATTGCAACCTTTAGTCAATTGAGCTAATCATATAACAAATATCTTAGAATTCATGAGAGCATAATAAACTATAGCTGTATGTATATTTTCTGCGTTGAGTGTCCTATCTACCCACCATCGCTTTGTAATCAACCTATTGATACAGAAAAATCACACTTTGCATTAAACACTTCAAGTTCAGCTGTTTATTAAACCAAACACAAGTTCGACATATTCTATTTGCAATTAATTGTATTTATCATATACTGATCTAGTCACATTTGTGGTAAAATTAATATTATGTTTTCTCGCATTTATTCGTGATCTATCAATGTACATAAAAATACGATTTTCATTAAAGTTGAATTGACAGCTTATCAGTGCGGATTTTGTGTTGTGTTGTTATCAGCGGGAAAATCCAATATTTAATAAAATCGGCGATATGTTTATACATTTAATATTATATATTTTCGTATTTGTCAAAATGAATCAGTGTGCCAAATATAGAGTTTGAATATAATGGAAAATGTCAGCGATTCGTGATTAGATAAAGAAAATAGCGATTGCTTTCACTCAACCATAACTATAGGAAAATTTCACCGGTCTGTGTGACTTTGATGTGGAGAAATATATTAGAAAAAAGCTAGAAATAAACAAAACTGTGTGTGCCAATTTAATACATACTCGGCTTTTATCGAATTATATTGAATTTCTATGTTAATAACAGCTGCTGCTCTGGAGCTGGATGGCAACAATCCACTTAATACTTTTAAGCAACACGTGCCATTAATAATTAGCATGGGGTTACATTTTACGAAATAATCAAAAAATAAGTCATAAAAAATGTATGCTAATATAGATTTACTATATACTTTAATTTCTAAGTGACTCAAAACCGTTTGTTTGCTTTCCAAAGTCAACAAAGGGCAGTTGTATGAACACATGTACAATGTGATATTTCAAGTGTTTTCCATAATGTCTGGATTTTAATAGCTTATAACTGAAGTGTCAATAGCGATCAAATTACAAATTGAAATTTATTGACGCAATGCCAACAGCGGCAAATGTTGTTGATGTGAAGACTGTTGAAAGATTAAAAACACAAATAAGTGTGAGCTTAAAGGCAGCAGAATATATATTTGTCCTTCAGAGGAAGTGTAAGCGCTCACAATTAAGGGTTCATACACATATGTGTTTATACAATGATATATATGTAATATATAAGTATATCCTTGATTTACGTGTTTTTAAAAGAGTCAACAATCCAACGCATAATAATGCATTCATATACATAAACTACAGTAGAAGTTCTCCATAACTCGAACTTTTGAATTAACAATAGCGTTTAGATATAAAATTTCATACAAATTTCCTTCCATAACTAAAACTTCCTCCTTCCTTCCTTCTCCATAACTCAAACTCTTGAAGTGGCAATAGAAGTAAAATTTCATAAAAATTTCCTTCCAACTTTTCGACCACGGCATAATACAAAATTTAAAATTTTACTATCGAGGCAGAATTTTAAAAGAGTCCCTATATCGTATGGAGGCTAACAAAAAATAAGTTATTATACTTATTGATTGCATAAATCATGTAACAAAAGCATGGGATACAGACGTCTAGATCCAAACAGTAGCAAACAAACAAAATTAGAGAATACATGTTTTAATGTATTTAAATAAAACTTTATGCGAAGTATAAAACTAATACCGTGTATATGTACATCTATATTTTACAGCTTTTTGAAAAATGGTAAGTTTTAATGAAAATTCTATAACTCGAAGTCTCTCTATCTCGACGTTTTTTTGTGGATGTGATTCGAGTTAGAGAAGTTCTACTGTATATAAAGAGCTTATGTGTTAAGAACTTGAGATTATGACTCGAATGGTGCGCATGATATGCTGTCAACTGTTGGCGGTTGAGTCAAACTGCCAAGACTATCAATGCCAAGACGAAATGAGAGCTCTCATACATACAAACCAATGCACTTCCATACTTTGTGTGAATACATAATTATATATTATTAAATATCATTATATTTATTCAAGTGCAAATGCACGCACGAGTACATATATTATATTATCAAATTATAAAATGTCTGATAATATATACATCCATATATATATTTATCATACGTTGATTAACTACACAGAGTTATATCATATTTAAACACCTCTGATTACGCTGCCAGCCGACAACTGTTAGTCCATTGGTGCTTTCATAAATTATTCGCAACACTAACGCCAAACACCTCCACACTTTACCTACACATACACCGACGCACCTTGCCTGCATACAGACATGTAGTAAGTATATACAGAGCCAAATGGCAATCGCATAAATATTTGCGAAAATGCAACGGGAATGGAAAGCTATCACTACATCACATGCGCAACGTTCCACGTCTGCATAAATAATGAAATGTAAGCAGTTAGACGACTAGTGAGTTACTCTGCAAAGTATGTGCTAGGTGTATACCTATGGAACTTCAATAGTGTTGAGATATTAAATTAAAAAAAAAATATTATTAAAATAAAATTGTGTATGTAGTTATAGCACAGTTTAGTATTTTTAATTTAATTATTTGATTATTCTATTCTATTTTGCTCACCTTTTAAGCAAAGCTCTTTTCTTAAGTATTTCTATGAACTTCGAAATATCTAATAAATTTTTATGATGAACTACACTTTCTACCTATTTTTTTCTGCTTTTATCTAATGTGAACTCGCGAAGCGTTAACATATTAACATTGAACCTGCATTGGCATGAGCATGAGCAATGCAATGGCAGCAGCAATTTATTTAGATTTTCAAAAGCAGAGACACTGCACCATCACACAAAGGAAGACACAGAGACACGTTTTATTGCAAGAAAGTGAGAAATGTTTTAATTAATGCGAATAAATTTGCATTGCAGAACATTTCATACAAATGCATTTGTAAGCTAAGCACCCATTAAATTGCAAGTAATTTCAATTCATTTTTTCCTTTGTTTAAACAAACGAAACGAGTGTTAATGCGAATAAATAATTTTTCATATTCAAATGTAATGAGTTTTTTATTCACGAGCGCTGACGCAGAAATACGGACGGATGGTTACTAGTAGTTTGCAGTTGTCCGTACACACGAATTCAGAGACAATGGCGCATCTAATATGTTGCCAAATAAAAACAGACACTAATTGTAATTTTGAATATAAAATTGCTGTCAACTCAAACAGCTGTATCCTTTGTGCACTTCTGATTGGTATATTTAGTAAATGAAAGTACACGTATGCCAACACTCACGCACTTGAACCCGAACTTTCTCTTTGAATTTACGTTATTATTTGAATATCCTTTTAATTTGAAAAACCGTAAACTCGCGACCGCGTGCGTCACAAATTCCGGCCAACGACGGAATGATATTTGTGAACGCACTCAAAACGCGGAGAAGCTGTTCAGTAACGCAGCTGCCGAGTGAGACGCAGCGCAGTCTTCATAACAGAGCAGCGAAGCAACGGCAAACTGAGCATCGCTTGGAGCATCCCATTCATTCAGTTGGCGCAAATGAATGCCAACGCAATGAATGGACGAAGAGATGGTCATTGCCGAAGCAGAACTGTATATGAGTGTGTTAGTAGATGGTTAGTGGAAAAGAAAACAAATTCTCATACAAGCAAGTTAGCAACAAATGAATATTGCTCTCTTGCAGCCAAATGAACAGCTGCTCCATTTCACACATATGGCATCTCGTGTTTATCAACCCTTATTTACCTTTGTTGTTGTTAGTGGTATTTCTCTCTTTTTCACGCTACAGCCGTAATAGAATTTCATTCATTCATTGCGTATTGATAAGAAAGCTTCATCGTGCATACTCGCATCACTCATGCAAATGGTGTACTCAACCTGCCCACCGTGGTATGAGACCGCTGGAGAAGAAAGCTTTGCATATATGGCGTTGCAAACACCAATAGATATAATGCGCACATTGAGAGGAATAACAATTTGAAAAATAGTATGATATTAAGAGAATGAAAGCAAGACTAGAGAGCTACATTATTTCATGTAAGGTGGAAAAACAACCTGTTGCTAACCGATGCGTAATGGAGTATATATATTCTATCTGCGTGTCCTTATCTATGACTGAAATTATGCTCGCATGTGGAGTCTTTCGAAGAATTAATAGCCTGACACTGACTTTACACGCAGATATACCACATGAGTAATTTGTACCAGTAGAATGGCGTACGTGAATTGCAACAATGACGGTGATTTTTTCGAAAAGCTCAACAGGTGGTTTTGGTTACAGTTCACGAGAACGGAGCACATATTTGGTGTCGATTTCGTGATGCGCCAGAGACTTCGCCAACTCGTCTTCGGATTCACACCTGTGATAAGCAAATCGCCACGATACTTTTCACGGGTAAAATCAACAAAAGTAACCTAATTTGTGCTCATGCTCCGACGAGACCAAGAATGGGTTTTATACACCCTTTGAACATACATACGAGATCTACCCCTGGCACGATATCGAAATCGTACATGGCGACTTCAACGCCAGGGTGGGCAAGGAGAGCAATTTGGTTCGACAATCTGAAATTATCTCGTCTAGCCAGGAAGAAAAGTGTACTTTTGTTTTTTAAAACTATGAAATACGAAGAGTACGATGCCGAATAACATGATTATACTCACTCTATCCTCGTAAGACAGTAAACAATTAATTGCGAACTAAGGTCGTCAAGCACAAAGAAATGCCAAACAAACATGAAATGAAAACAAAAGTGCAACGAATGAATAAGTACACTCTTGGGAGCGATCAAATCTACAGACTAAACACACGAAAGGAAGCTTCGATGGCAAAAAAAAAAAACAAGCAAAGGAAAAAATTAAGCTAGCAAAAAGCCTAGAAATGTTGACAGCTTACATGTTGGTCCATATATAATACATATACTTTTTTATTTCAGTAATTAAAAAAATCTAATTTTGTAAAATCTTTTCGAAAAGGTCAATAGTCCTATTATTTTGGGAAGACTATTTCATTTCATTGTCAATTTTTTTGTTGTTTTATATGTTCTTATTGAATACAGCCTTTTAATTGTTTGGTTGGCTTTTCTGGCCTTCCTCCATATTTAATTCCATTTAGGTTATTACTTAGAGTATTGATTGACTTTACGGTCATCAATTGATAATTTTTCCATCCCAGCGGAAAAAAAGCTTCAGCTATCGAAATACCACCCTTATCATATGTACCGTGTTTCTTCTGTAACCCTCTCTATTTAAGTAAATAGTAATTGAATAATTGCTTGTTTTCCATGACAATAATGACACTCTAGCCACCATTGTCAATTAATCATTCTACATAATTGCGCTTCATCAAGCTAATTTACTTTCAAATGCCGCAGAGCATGAACTAGAGAATTGTTGGCGTGCATGTTATGAGGCTTTAACATAGCGATCGACTATGTGGTTAGATAAGTCAGAGCATTTTATTATATTTCGGGGGTAAAAAAATTAAAAGAATTGAAAGAAAGAAAAGCTCAGTTCGATTTATATAGCGTTTTCATAATATATACGTATTTGAAATGAAATTATCCAAATATTCGGTTTATGGAATCTGGGAAATAATATGAATTCTTCGATTATTGCGTCATTTAATTGAAAGCATATACTGTTTAAAAAGTAAAACCGAAATGCCCTTTCCCCTTTGTACTCAGTTTATTCTTGTCTCTAATAGCCTTTTCACACAGCCAAATTAATTGATCACTTAATTTTATTTTTATTGAGAAACCCTTGCCCTTCACACTAACGGCTTTGTCACAGAGTTGCATTTCATTTCCAAGTCGCTTAAAAATAAATTAAAAATTAATGTAGAAAAATTAGATTTTATTTAATGGTAAATCGATCTAAATCAGCGTTTTTTATGGACCAAAATCCGGTTAATTGATCCATTAGCTCCTATGTAAAAAGGCTATAAAATTTTTTAATTTCTGTAATAATTTCAGCTGTTTGAATCGGTAAGTAACGGTTGTAAATAGAAAGAGGTTATTCATACTAAGTCCAAAAGCGGTTTACTTACATGTCGTTTCAGAAAAGTGCTTTTGCAAATTATTTACATCTCAATTAGAAAAAATTATAATCATCGAAGGAAATATTTTTTTTATAATTAAATTTAGGAAAAAAGCTTTTATTTTACGTTTTTTGATTAACTATAAAATTATAAGTTAATAGTTTTTCTATTATTTTATAATCTTTAATTAAAAAAGTTCACAAGTTAGCGGTTTTGCTTTGCTTTCTTTAGTTTTATTATGTTTTCATAACGACCTCCTAAAGGCGCTTCAATTGAAGTGTATATTGTAGCGTCGCATTAACCTCGTCACCTGATCATACTCCTCGCTGTCCATTTAAGGGGGTTTTTGTTTGGGTTGCTTCAGGTCAGTGGCAATCGCTTGGAATTGTTTGATTATCCTCCTATTCATTGGTCATACCACCTTTGTAAACCTACCATATGGAATTGAAAAGGCGCTGTCATATTTCTGCATTCTGATTTTGAAGTTTTTTATTCCTCCGGTGTTTTTACGTTGAGGGCTTCTAGTTCGCCAATAAATACTAAAATGTGAAAAACAAAAATACTAAATGAAGAAAAAGTGTATTGACATTTCTACCCAATTTGAAAATTAAGATATTTACATATAAGAGTATAGTATTTTCAAACGAGCGTTATACCAACCTTTTACGAGTTACAAGCGATACAGCTTTTCCAAAATAAGTCAATTTTGATGCAAGGTATCGTTAGCACAAATTATTGAGACCTAAAAAACAGCAAACATTTCTTCTTGTCATCAAGATCTCGAGCATTAGTAATTTTTTTGCAGCGTTAGAGTCTCTCCATGGACAAGTTGAGCCTAATCCAAGTATACTAAAATGAAGAAAAACGAATATAAATTGTATTTGCAGAGAGAGTGAGGACACATAGTATATGGCTTGAGTTCTTACTCTTATGACCCAACAAAAAAGGAAAGACTCAACAAAAAGCGAACCGGTTTTGACATTTTACGTTTACGTCAGCCATGCTCATTCACCTATTGTAGTGACAAAATGCGGAAGTGAATCAGGCCAATAGCCGCGATAACTGCTTGAATATACACTATACCCTTGCACTTATTGCTTTTAATATATGACAACAGCAGAATCGCTATGCTGAGATGGCTTGGGCAAAAACACAATATTCTAGACGAAAGCTTATAAAAATATAATATATGAATTTATATATACGTATATGCAGTTATTTGACTAAGTATTATGTCACTCTCATACTTTAGTACTTACAAGGATAATACTTTTACTTATGGCAAGCATTTGTAAGCATTTTTGAAGCACATTTCAGCTGTCACAAAGTGCCTTTATATATATGCGCGGTGAATTTCTTTATGGACATTGTTAAATGCAGCTTTACTGACTGCCACAGCTCCCTAAAAGTCTTAGTTGAGCTTAGTTTAGCTTAACTAACTTCATACTTAACTGACATTATTTAGTTCAGGTTTGGTGCAAATTAAGTTAAATTTATTTTGTTTTGTGGTCTATAAATCAACAAGAATAGTTTCAGCGAAGTCGGTATAGCATAAAATGTCTCTAAGTGGTTTATATGCATATTTTACTTCGTTAAATAGGTTCTTGAATGTAACCTTCACGAATCCCAAGTTATTTCCATAAGAATTTCCATTAATTATAAAAAATTAAAAAATAACTAAAGCTTAGTAAAACTCATTGAACAAAACAATTTGCATTTCCAGATAATAACACACAAATAACCGATTGTTTGTATGATATTTGTAATCTGAATGAGCAGCATTTCGGGGAAATTCGATTTGTTATTGGACCAAAGAATACTGCCGATTGATTTGGTATTGACTTCTGATTGGAAATATTATATTTGCATTTGGATGAAAAGACAGATGGTTGCAAATGTGAAATATGAGCAAACATCTGGCTGTGTATTTCCTCCATTATGCTACCACAATGTATGTATCTTCGAATATAATCTGAAGTATATTAAAGCGGTAGAGGACTTAGCTTGTAGCCTGGTAGCTTGCACAATATGAGAAAAATGCCGGCTGTCGAAATGAGGCCTTTATGCTGGCTAAGTTTTGCGAGAGTACGTTCAAAGTATTGAGTGAGGATTTCTCACAAATGGCTATTACAAAATTTAAAATTTTTTTGATTCTTCTTACACTTTTCTAGTTTATTTCCCAGTGTCTGCTGTCACCCATTCATTGCAACGCAATGTGATTTTTATCACCCCAAAGCTCGTAAGCTACTCGCTGGCATAAATCTCAGAAAATATTTTATATTTCATAATTTGCTGAATGTTGCTTTAATATTTTATAGAGTTGAATAAATGTTTATGTCAAATTTTTATGTTCCGTTATGATTTGCTGGTGGGCTTTTTATCACCTGCTGCTGCAGTTTATCCATTGCCCAGTCGAAAATTCATAAAAATATAACATCAGTTCTTTATGTGAACGTCTCTCCTTTATGATGACATCACTCCCACACATTCATTTATTTGTTATTGCTTTTTGTACTAGGTCATGTGAGCCTGTCATGGTCATCTCGTCAATTCATAAAATCTTCTGGTTCAGACAATTGGCTCATAATTTTGTTATAGCTAACGCTTGTCAGTTTATTTATTAGTTGCATTTGTTTTGTTCGCCTCTTTTTTGTTAAATGCATGAATAATCTGTTCAGGCATTGTACAAATTTGTAAGAAGCCTAACAGTTCAGCTTTAATGTGTGCGTGACATATGTCTTTTTCATTTTAGGATCAGTGGGGTCGACTATGACTACTTTGGTTCTATGTTCTGTATTTTGTTTTTGTACTTTATCATAAGCTATATACATATATGCATATATCTTTATTTGTTTTAATATTATCGCATCGTATTAAAGGACTTAAGTCTCTGTTGTGCGTTTCTTACTCGGATCCAAACCATTAGGTTAATCACAAAAGCATTGGGCATTTCAAAACCTTTTCAAAAATTTTACTAAGGTTTGACCAATAAAAATGTCAATTCAGAAGTAATAAAAACACTTGATATTAGATATTTTTTGAGAACAAATCGATAAGAACCACCTAAATTAGTGACACCCAAAATCCAATAGAACTGCCAACTTTCTTAAGTTCAAAAACCTCGATAATCCGTTGCATCGGTTACCACCATCATCTCCATCAAAGTATCTTTGGAACAAATTGAAAGTGAGTAGCACAATTTCAGCTTAATTGGAGACTTGCCTCCGATTTAAAAGCCGCTAGGCAGACAAACACACTTTCGTTCATATAAACCCAAGCAAGTGTCCATTCCTTACAGTGGGATTACAAACTTTACAAATGCCACCAAACACTTTCACACAACAGCGAACAAATCGAAAGAGAGGTAAACAAAATTAGAGAAAAAAAACAAAAGAAAATCGCTTGAATGGAATCAATGAATAGAATGAAGAAAATGGCAATGAGGCAATGAGGCAGTAATGTGGCAACGACGGCCGACGGCTGTAATAAAAATAAGGTCAACGATGTACACTTGTGGACACCCATTCATTCACAGCGCTTCAGAAAATCCGCAAGAGATCACTGTGATAAATCCTCAACCGAAGTTTATTTGCTCACAGAGATACAGGGATGCTTTTATATCGGGTATTAAGTGGTACTGTGTTTCATTTGTTGTTGTCACATAAAAACATTATTATTTTTTGTTGTACGAGTAGATAGGCGAGGTATTGTATAGGCTATTGTGGTTGTAAATGCCGGCTGCAAAGGTCAGCATGTCTATTTTGTTTATTGGTTGCTTTACTGTCACCGAGACTGTGGTCAATGTTTTAGGATTTACTGGTCTTACCAGTTTGATCTTTTAAATTTTTGCTACGCAGCGCTTGAGTTTTTTTATTTTAAATATACTTAGCGTTATACTCTTTAATAGGGGAGTATCAAGTATGGTGCTATGAACGACGAAAAAATCAGAATTTTCAGTATTTTTTTTGCTATTAAATCATGTTATTTTACAAAAATAATAATATGGCATTATTATACAATGTTTCGACTTAAAGTCACAAAAATTTTCAGAGTATATTTTTAAGATATTACTCTTAACGAAATTGCAAAAAAAAAAATTGATTTTTTGAAAATCCTGACTACCCTGACTAAATCTATTTATTGGGTGTAATTGAAAAGGCCGCGTTTCTATATTTATGGGAAATCTATTAACTCATAACACTTACTTGGTAACTAACGCAATAACAAAAGTCTGTTGTTTTATTTATTAATCTGTTCTCTTTTTTAATGTATGAATACCCGAGCAAGTTGATAGCCGACGCATTTGACCAAAAACATTTCCGCAAAAGATAATAATTTCCAATCGAACAAAAAATACGCGACCGCCAAAAGCGACAAAGGACATGAGAACACTGAAAGTTTTTTTGTTGTAAGTGAGAGGCGAGAATTATAAAAGTAAAAGCAAACGCAGCACTTTCACTTCGATATAATTTTATTATGGGCACTCCCCATTTTTAACTTTTTACCACTCATGGCTACTAAACTCGTATTTTTCTGTGTTTGCAAATATCTCTCTCTTTTTGTTCCTAAGCAGTCGTTATGCGTTTGTATTAATTGCTTCGCGAAAGCAGCAAAGTCAAAACAGACAACAACCACAATATGCACGCAAAGTAATTAAACCAAAAATAATATGAGTATTGAGTATGAGAATATTCTCTCACAAAACAGTGTTGCCACCCTTCTAGAATATTCGAAATGTTTGCTGTTTTGCTGTTATCAACTAACTTCGATGATCCTGTGGGTTTGCTCGCTTCTCAGCATTTTCTGTTTAATTGTTTGTTGTTGTCATTTGGGTGGAGTGGCTGAGCCGTTAAACCAGCGCGTAAACTAATAAATTGCAGAGGACCGGACGCAAAGTAATACAATAAACAAAATTGAACTGAAACGCTAAAAAATATGCAGGGATGACACGAGCGGAAAGGGGCCATCCATAAATTACGTCACACCTTGAAGGGAGGGGAGGGTATCATTCAGAAGTGGCATTTTGTGACAAGGGGCAGGGGGGGTCAAAAGGTTTGTGACATCACATTTCAAAATTTAGGGCAATATCGTTTCCCGCTTTGCTGCGCTCCTGGGTGCTAGACGACTGGCTGCTCTGTACCACGCCGAGCATGCGCGGCTACTTCTGCCGGCGGTGGCGTGGTTTTACCGCTGCGTATGCATGCTTGTTGTTGTTTGCAAGACTGACAAGTGCCGTCGCACATGCTTCGCGCCGGCGCAGTAACTTCTATTCGTGCCCATTGTTTACTTGACAAATGTCTTCTGCCGTGTAACAGTCATAAATTTCTAAGTCGTAGTATTCTGAAGTATTTTTAATTAGTTAAGTGCTTACAAAATGAACAAAAAAATTGATTTAGGTAATCTGTACCGAAGATTATTTGATGCCTACAGTGCAGCTTATGCTGATAAGAAAAAACAAATTATACAAGACGAGGTTAACATCTTATGGAAAAATTTAAAAAGTAGTGATAATTGCGGCTAGACGTGCCCGAGAGATGAAAGAAGAAGAGAAGATGATTGAAAGATGTTCCTGACATCCAAATTCAGAACGAAAATTAAGTACCTGATTTACCAATAATAAATGATGTAAAGGAGTGGGTCAAAAGTCCATGGACACAAGATGATTAAGTTTTGTATTTTTAATTAGCATAAATAAGTATCTATTATTGCTTGACTAGTCATTCGTTGTCTCTGTACTTTAATATTTAACTAAATATTAATTTTACTAAAGATTATTCAATAAATATAAGAATAAATAGAATAACCTGTTTTTTTAATTTAAGATAAATCCATAAAATTGGAAAATGGGTGACGTCACGTCAGGGGGAGGAGGTGTTAAGAAGTCCTTAAATTCGTGTGACGTAATTTATGGATGCCCCAAAGGTCTCCAAGACTATGTGTGTATGTGTGTGTGGTGGTAGAAAAGTTAGGAAAGAACGAATGCCAGAGAAGACATATTAAGATAATTAATGCGGTTAGCAATAACGGTTCTTTACTCCCACATACACATTCGATGAATTGCTGGATCAACATACGATATTGCAACTATGGAAGAGTAGATCCAGTAGTTTCACTCGAGAGTCTGGCAAAAGCGACGATAGAGAGGACAATAACTTTATCTATAATTCACAAAGTAAGAAGGTCTGGTATCTCATTTTCTCTCTTACGAATTGGACACTCTTCTTGTTCTCTCCCGACCCGACCGACAAGCAGCAAATCTTGATCAAATAATCCGAAGAAATAGTGACTCCTTTACAAGAGTCTGCGTTGAATGGTTGCTCGAACGGTGAGTATGGAGGACATTCATTAGTGAAATGATATTAGCATTAATGGAGGCTTTCAATACCACTTTCTTCTTAGCTCAGTTGATAACTTGCTGTTTGTATTGTTTTTGTCGTTTGATTGGATTTATAGTTTGCAGGCAACTTTTCCTTTTGATTGTGCTTACTTAGGCGATGGAAAGGTCAACATTGTGGTTTTCTTTTAACCTTTATTAGCATTCTGCTTTAGACATATTCGTATGCGTGCAAATTGTTTTCCACGCGCACTTGCAACAATTAAGAAGTAGCCGCACTTACAAAAATAGACGCAGGATAATTGATACTCATAAAGATGCTAGTTTGTGCTTTCTACGTCTTCCGTTTTCAATGTCACAGCAAATAGTATAATGATCTTTGGGTGCGTGTCTATTCATCTTTAATCGGACCCTGAATTTAGCCGTGTTCTTTTTGAATTAGATACCAGTTTCATTCAATGTCTTTTAGTCAGTTTTAATTATATTAGGGGGAAGGAAAATCGTTCTTGCGAGAAATACATACATACTATATTTAATATATTAGTATTAATATTTAATCAGGGCTCTCCGTAGTCTAACAAGAAACGCAGGTGTTGGCAACAATTAACTTTGATTTGCACTCAAGCGCTTACGCGACACCACTCAATTATATTTTTATGTTATTTCCGCACTACTCTAGCGACAGAGCAGCAAACTCATCAGCGTCGCTATTTCAAGAATTTCACATCCTCCCCACGACCGTCAACTGTAACTATATAATGCTGCAAGTTAATCAAGAAGATATTGAACAAATACTTGCATTTCACCTAAATTCAATGTTAATTAACAGCACTCAAATAGTCTCTAATAGCCTTTTCATACAAGAGCTAATTGATCAATTAACCGGCCTCTTCTCCATTAAAATGCTGATTAAGGTCGATTTACCATACTAAATAAAATCTTCAACCAATTGTAATTGAATTATAATCGACTTGAAAATCAAATGTAACTCTGAGACAAAGACCGTATTTGAAATTATATATACATTCTTTGTCTGCGAGTTGTTGTTCACGCTACACGACGGTAGATGTCGCTGTTAAAAATAGCAATCACTAAAAACAAAAATGTTTAACAGCTGATCGATTATCGAGTAGCTGGCAGTGTGAAGGGAAAAACCTGGTTTCTCAATCAAAATTGTAATTGATCGATTAATTTGGTTGTGTGAAAAGGCTATAAGTATGCGTGAGCGAGTGAATCTCCTTCCAGTTTCAGCCAGTAACTGCCAAAAGCCAGACCCGTCATCATATTATTACCTCATGTCTCGCTCTGCATCATTAATGATAATGAAAATTTATAATTGTTTCATTTATTTATGTCTGCCATTTTATAATATTTTGGATTGCCTTGCAATACCTATGTGTCAATGAAATTGTAAGTCGAACAGTCGTACATATTTCAGTGGGAAATAACAAATGGAAGAGTTTCTAAATGAACATTTAATGCTTCAAGAAATGTTCATTAACACGGAGAAAGTTAAGTTGGTTTGTGTCTTCAGGCTGCTGTTGCCATGACAAATATTGAGTCAATTGACACGTATTCGTAATTATATCAACTGTTTGAAGATGTGTTGCAATAAATTTCCGCTGGTGTAATTAATGGTCACGCGAGTGACTGTTAGCACTTTTAATTTATTTTATCGGATAAATAGAAGATACACACACAAAGTACTCGCATTTTTAGAGAGCTTTCACAGAACTTTCATAGAGCTTTCACAATTGTAGCAAACGCGTTTTCAGACTTTTTGTTATTCATTTATGGTTTTCGTAAATTTTATTAAACATTTGTTATCATGATCCTGAATAATTCATGAAGTAATTCTGTCGGTGTAGTCTCTATTAAAAAAACTGAAATATTTATGCTATCTAAAATTACAACAATTACTACATTTCGATTGCTTGAAGAACTACCCTAAGTCAAGCCATTAAACGTACAAGTGAGTAAATTAATTGCAACCGAGTTCCAAAAGTTATAAAAATAAACTCAGAGGTGATCTGTGGACCTTCGGTTATAAAAACCATAAGAAAGAGGCCAAAAGTTGCTGCAGTGAAGAGCTTGAACTCGTGCGTTCTTAAGGATATTTTGAGCGAAAGTGAAGAGCAGACAGTCATAAATATGTGTTAACATCACTAGTTGAATACCGTGGCAATTAAACTTTTAAATAATGCATTTAAAAGCGTCACAAAGTTCAAGTTGTTACCTTTCAGTTACAGTCTGAATACTCTAACAGCTGAGCTACCCACTGAAATTACTTTAGTTTTAGTTTTACTTTGTTCTAGCAGTGTTCTCAGTACTTGGCCTCAAATTGCTAACATTTTGCCTTTTAGTTTCCCTTCTATTTGTGTAGCACCAGTTATGTCGCATGTGTATAAGTACATATGTCTGTACGTTGTTCAGTCAGTAAGTTCTCCTCATGGTTTTTGTTTCTTTTATTCGTCTCGCTTTCCAGTACTGCCATGAATGCTGAAAATGTTACAAATTCTTGAAATACTTAAAATAACTGCTGGCCTCGTCGAACTGCCTTTATATCGCATGCTGTAGAATATTTCGAAGAGAACTCTTTGGTGTCCTATCCTGTTCTGTCTTTCTCTGTATTCTGTGTCTCCTATCAATAGCTGCCAGTGCTAACGTCTTTATTTTCCTTCTATATTATTCTTTCTGAATATAAAACCAATATACTTCTTTGCCTGACACGTTACTCGAATGTCTCTGTTTTATTTGGATATGCTAGTATATGTCTGTATTTGTACGCCTCAAATGTTTTTTAATTTAATTGCAAACTTAATTCGTTTAAAACGCTTCCACTTGCATTAGATATGCTGCTGCAGCATTATGAATGTCATATGAGTATAAAGTCTTGAGGTTCCGAATTTATACATATGCATACATATGATTCTTATACAGTTTTTAACTCCATGCACATGCGAAGCGATGAAAATAGCTTTTGCGAAATAAGAAATTCAATTTACTAGTCCCTCAATATTATTATGAAATATGCAGTTTGTTCCCCTTGTTATATTTCCCTTTAACTCATCAACAACATATTAAATCATGAAATTATATGGTTTGCTTTAATACAGAGAAATGCTTTTTCGAGAAGAAGTGCGTTAAAATCAACTGACTTAAATCAAATTAAAATTGAAATACAATTAAGAAGATATTCTTTTTAGGTACTGAAACTCCACCTCGAAGAAATATGATTAACCAATTTAGTTTTATTATAGTATCAATATAATCGAATTTTCTGAAGCAGCAATTTCACAATATTAAATGTGTAAAATGTACTAATTTGTATAAAAGTGCAATAAATGTTAACCGCATTTGAAGATAATAGCAAATGTAATCAAAATGAAATAAAACGCTCTGTGACGCTGAGCGACTAACAGTAAGTCGAGAAAACTGGCATTAAATTGCCACATCAGTGGTTGCACGCAGATGAGATTGGACACCAGCAGCGTTTGCAGTGTAAAGCAACTGAATATTTTCAATGCGAGTGCACTTTGTGGCTTCTTATTGTGGCACAATTAAATATATATACATTTATATCTACTAAATTTAAAGAGCGAACTGTAGGAAGTATGAAATTTAATAAAAAATGAGTAAATCCCATATTATTTTCAAGCATAAAAAACTTTGAATAAAGCACGACTAATTTTAAAGTATTTATTTATATTATTCTGACTCCCCACCTCTTGATAGTGGAATTAAATATATATGTATATATGCAAATTAATGTAAATACAATTAAATTAATAAACTAGTTGCTCCTTTGCAGCCGTGTCATATCAATGAATCCGATTGTAACAGCAGTTTATGTGAAATTTCAGAGAATTCGAGTGGCCAGCATGGCGTATGAGTGACATAATTCCCATAAAGTGAAGGGCATGTGTCCATACATATGTAATATATAATTTGTATTTTTTTCGTGCATTCAGCTGATGATTTCTGTTGATTTAATTGACAGTGGAAATATTTTGTACATGTCATTTAAGCTCGACATGGCATTTGCGTGACAATACAATTTATGTCAAATCATACACTGAAATTGTTCAACTAATTCAACACAAATGTTGGCATATTTTACCATAAGTAATTTATGTATATAATTT
The DNA here is from genome assembly GCF_028554725.1 of Zeugodacus cucurbitae. Lineage (NCBI taxonomy): Eukaryota > Metazoa > Arthropoda > Insecta > Diptera > Tephritidae > Zeugodacus > Zeugodacus cucurbitae. The sequence continues at coordinate 47,409,401 of NC_071671.1, read as the reverse complement.
TATTTCGTTTTCGTTTTTATTAAAATAATTTTCGATGATATGAACGTTTGGAGCACTCGGGACTTTTAATTGAACTGCACACAGGCATATACATGAAATGTAGACACTGCTGACCACAGTAAATTTAGACAAGTTTTCTAGTACTTTCAGACAAAAGATTTCTTTAGTAACATAGAAATTGTCTTATTCTGAATTTTATTAGATTTAAGATTCGTTTAGTTATTAGACAAGTATGGCCTAGCGGGAATAATGCATTTCCTAGCCTAATTTGTATCTGTGTGTTTGTGAAATTGTCATTTATTGGAGCTTCTTGTGTGCGTCGTAGTCTAAATTCTATTTTGCTCGATTGAAATAAATTTGGATTATCGTCAGGGCACGAAAATGATGATGATATTTGCGTTCAGCACCTTGTTTGAAAGCTCTCATTCAACTTTTAGCTGTATTAGTTATAAAAAATGTATTCATCCAGCCGTAGCAGCAATATTCATGCCATTTTTTTTTTGTATTTGGTTTTCCTTTTCCAATAATTTCTTATATTCACCACATTCGCACAGTTAGTTATTTCCGTTGTGAAGAAATGCCTTCTTTCTATAGCTACTCAAGCAAATAATAAGCGGAATTTCCGTCTCGACCTTAAAACCGAGTGAAAGTGGCACCCATTAAACGCTGCGAATATGTTTAGCGACTATTATACTCAGGGGACTCGTTATTAAGTCACATGTGTGGCAATGTGTATGTGTTTATGTCAATGAGGAAAACGTAGTACTGCTGGGAAGAAAATTACATAAAATGGGCACAAATAATATAAATTACTTGTAATTGCTGGAAATTGTTAAAAAATCTTTTGAAGCTGGTTACGTAAGTTTGAACGTATTTTTCGACTTTAATAAAACTTCATAATTAAATTGGGTGAAAAGTGTTTTGTATTAAGTGGTTGTTCAATATATTCTTCATTTTCGGAGCACAGAGTGAAATTAAGGTTATATATGCACAATCGTAACACTTGGGAAGGGAAGTGGGAAGCGATGTTTTAATAGCATGAGGAAAATTAGCTAAGATTTAAGAGATCCTACCTTATTCCATAAAGCAATAAAACAGAATATAAACAATAGTTACAAGACAAATGGAACAACCATAATTATGAAAAATTTGCACTCACTGACCTTCGTGTAGAGTTTGGTAAAAAGAGAAAAGGCCACGAAGGTGACGAAAAAATAAAATACCATTATTCTCCTTTAACAAGCATTCAACCAAATGAGGTAAGAATCACGAAGTTGCAAATCATCTCCTCATAAAAAATTTACGAATAATTGCATTCTGACTGCCTTGATCTGAAGGAACCATATAATTCGGGTACTATTTTTGTTTGGGTATATTTCAGAAAGTTTGGAAATCTTAACTTTGACATTGGCTTGCAACTCTATAGCTTCAGATAATCCTCTTCGACGCTATCATCCTTCGCGGCACTACTCAATGCACCATCATCATTGCGACCACTTCGTCCTTCCCTACCAGCATCATCACCTACCGACAGGCCGGCGATTTCTGGCTCTGTGCAGAGCTCTCCCGTGGCAGCAAGCAGCGTCGACATCTCTTCACCCTATTCACCAAACCAATGACATCCTCCTCACCGCTTAAAACCTAGTTAAACTTAAAATGCGGCGGGGTACTTCTGCCATAAGCTCGCCAATTGGCATCAACCGCTTACGAGCAGTTTTCGCATTGGCTCCCTTATAAACGAATATGAGAAGTGGGTGTTTGGAAAATATAATATATTAGACTTTTTTTAAATAGTTAATTGTTTAATTTTTGTAATTTTGAAATCAAATGCCTAAAGTTATACTATTAAAACATTGAATAAATATACCCTAGAAGTGTACTTCAAATTAATTTATAGTTCAAATGCTATAAATAGTTGTGAGACTTAAATATTTTGAACAATTTTTCGGTGCTTCGCTCTCATTACAGACATCATCATATTCGCCCGTTCTCCACGGCTTGCGGTCATCATGTATTTACGTCCACATGTTGATGAATCATGACATGCGGAAGCGTGCCAAACGACCTAATCACCTTATTTACTTATATGCGACGATAAGACTAGCTTATGTGGACTAGCTAGAGGATTATTTTCTTCACTCGTTTTGATTTTTGTTTTCCGCCCTTCGTCAAAATAGAGTCAGCGTCCAATTTGTTCTCTTTCACTACAGCGTAAAATAACAAATTGATGGATTGCCTACAAATTCAAACTATTCTCGGTTACGGTCGGCGGTTTAGGCGGATTTAGTCGTACTCCCACACGCATAAACACATTGTTCTTAAGGTCATAAAGCAATCAAACACATCGCAGACAAGCGATTTATAATGCGATACACCCACAATGCGACTCTCAGTAAAGTCACAATAATTCAAATATTTTTTCTTTTCTTGTACACGATTTTGAAGAATCTTTCCTGTACTCCGTTTCCCCGATATTTGCAGGATTTTATTTGGTACTGATATTGGTTACCACTTCTTTTTCAAGCGTCACTCTTATATCGTCATTTAATCTAAATAGAGTGCACAATATTTTTGTTTAAAATTCTGAGTGTATTATCAGCATATACCAGTTTTTGTTTTTACGTTTTTATTATTCTCTTTTTGTATCGCTATTCGCATATGCACACTATTCGTTATCTATTTATAGGCACCAACACTTTATTTACTCGCTCATCGTTCATTTCCATATTAAACCATGTCAATTACAGCAATTAACACTGAATATAAATGGAAAGGAAAAACTGTTAATTCCCACACATGGTTATTTAAAATGCGTACTAATAAGTAGATCTATAGAAGTGTATACATATGTATAGTTACTTGTATGTATATTTAAGACCATCAGTAGGGCATTGTATTGTTTCGCCACTTTATTATGCGCAATGTCATCATGGTTTACTCACATATATGTACATTTAATTATTCAAGTTCATTGCTTCAGTGTTAATGAAACTCCGTTATCAAGTTTGAAAGTCAACGCCCCTTTGGCAGTACTGGTTGAACATTTTAGACTCCCAGCTTTCCTCTTTCGAATAATACTTTCAACTAAGCTAATATTTTCAGCAAGAAGGTATACGGAGGATTGCTTCAAAACACAGGTCATCAGAATAATGTAAATAGCAAAACGATTTTCTTAATATTCCATTTAAATGTAAACAACATGTCTTCACACATAAATTAATACATTTTTGCAGTTGCTGTAACTGTAAATGCTTGCGTTAATGAAATGATCTCCTTATATATTTATTATAATTGCCGTGACAGCTTTATCGAATTGTTGACAATTATACTTCAACCACAACTAAATAATTTGCCTCAAGATAAATACAATTTACGTATTTATATACACATAAACATATACAGAATATTCGTATCTACAACTGAGGCAGCTCTGCTTCATATAAAAACAATTCCATACGTTACGGTAAAGGTTATCTGATGCTATTAAACACTTGTAAATCTTATTAACTTTAGTGTATTGCATTTGGTTAAATATGTGAACTCTCTTGCATATAGTAGGGTGCTTTTAATTAAATTTACACCAAGAAACGCTGGCAATGAAGTGATTTCGAAAAGAGCAATGAAATTACTTGTGAGCTCAATGTAATAAATATAAAATTCATTTTATCCCTCTTAACCAATGTTACGAATAATTCGAAAGCAAATGACTGATATGGTCTGACCACCGTGGTAATACAGAACTTCCCTCGAATCTTGTTAGAGCAACTTCCGAGTTACGGAAGGTAATTTATATATTATACAATTTGACTTCTGTTGCCAATTCAAGAGTTCGAGTTATGGAGAACTTCGAGTTATCGAAGTTTGAGTTATGGAAGTTCAACTTCATTTGTGACTATTACAACGCAATTAATAAGAAGAAGAAGTTAATTTTTACAAGCAGGATGTGTCGATTGAATTCAGTATAAATAAATAAACATCATATTTTTAAAGAAGATATAACTGGTTTAGCAAGCACGGGGTTCTATAAACAACCAACTTCGCAATCAAAAGTATTATTAATTGTATAGTAGTATATATCTAGTAAATCAGTTGAACACTTGAACAGTAGCTAACCGGCGACTGAATTGTAAATATTTTACGATAAAATTAACCAAAAAGAAATTAGACGTCAAGTTTTGTGGAAACCATCAGACTATAATAAAATAAACCATTAAATCAGAGTGGTGCCAAAATGTCGCGACGTCGCTGAAACTTCGCCAATGCAACGCCACCAAAATGCAGTGCTAGTGATGCAAAATGGATATATACTAATAAAAGTATAATTGGATAACTTTAAATACTAAGAAAGGGAAAACAGTAGTTTTGACGTTCAAGGGTGAGCAGAAAGCGCTATGACGTTAGCATACTCCACTTTCACTACTCTCCGAATTCAAGCTGTTACTGTTGTTCCAGTTGATTAACCAACGGACTACAATTACACAGCAAATGTGCTGTCAACCACTGTTAAACCGAGCGTATTGAAGTCAACTAAGCTTTGTGCTTTCTACATTTTGAAACTCATATACTTTCAGCTACACACACACTCCTATAAACATAGTATAAATTAGTTTAAACTCTGTAATCCAGTGTATTAGTGCCACATATTAGATGTCGTCGCATTTTGGCAGATAAAACTCGTAGTTTCCATACAGTCAACTTGCATTGAGTTCATTCTGTTGGTTCGAGGATAACGGTCGAGTAGAGTACACTTGACTGCATCCAAAAGTTGTTGCACTCAAATTGGATTGTGGTGTTGGATGGTAGCTGGCTGGTGTTTCTCAAAACCGAAATATACATATTCTGCTTGGGTTTATTTATTGTTTAATTTGATTTTTTGATTTGATTTTGAGAGAGTCCTTGCTTAGTTGTTTCATTGCAAATGCTTAGTTTGCGAAATACTTTTGAGAAGCTTTGACACCACTAGTGAATTTGAAAAAGTGGATTTTATATAAACGTATGCAGAAATTTATTCCCAATTCAAAATCCTCGTTAATTAATTTAAAGACTGAAATTCACGATTTTTCAACTTTTTCAACTCGAACGTGCTCAATATTAAGCTCAAATTTTCTCTCTAATAAATTTCCAATCTTTCACGGTTACTTTCATCGGCATTACACAACTGACTGCCACGAAACACTTGCAAAGGCCTCTCCATTCGATTTCATGGGCAAAGAGCACTGCAGACGTCACGTTTAATAAAGCACCACTCGCCAAACAGTGAATGGATCATGCGAATGGACGCCACACTTTGGCAAAAAATAATAAAATAATATTGCAGCAGTGTTATTGTTTTGTGCATGATGTGTTTGTGGAGTTTGTTCAGTGAGCCCCAGTTAGGCATGTCAATATTATCACAAGTTAGCTAACTGCGAATTCTCCCTAGTGATCAGCTGTCATCGCTTTTATAATGTTTCTCCAAGTATTACAAAGCCCTAATGGCATGTTGTAAGGCATGAGTTACTCACATCGCGACTTAAAAGCCATGAAAACAAGAAAAGAAAGAAACTAAAACTTAAATTCATAGCATACCACCAGGCGCACTGCGGTGTTGGACGAAACAGTGGCAAATGCAGGTTACGACTTTATCTGACTGCAGGACAATTATCATTTCGGATGTTTGAATTTGATTAAACTGAATTTGTAGAAACTGTGCCGATTGTACAAATGAAAATGTGAAATAAATAAATCAAAGAGCTGAATAAAATAAAAGTTTGTTGGCAACAGTAGAGTGAAATTTTTATAGGCAGTATGCGAACTGTTGTAAAAATTATGGTAGTTATGCTTCAAATTTTCATCAATCCCCAACTAAACGATAGGCGCACATGTTAGACTGTCACCACTTCTAAAAAACCCATTGCTGTATTAGTTACAATTCTTCAGGTAGCAATATGTAGGCTTTTGAAGACTGTGTTGGCGTTGAAAAACAATCAGCAAATCCTTGAGCAAAGTGTACTCATGTTATTCAAATTAGTTTGTGCTTATTCTGTAGTATGTATGTTTGTGTCTGTTCACATACAATATTGCATGTAATCACCAGGAAAAGATTTCATACAATTCACTATTTTATATTAGCAACGGTATATTCCCGTATATGTATGTGATTGTTGGCACTCTTCTGTCTTGCAGCTTGTGGCTCACGATGTGCCTTGTAATCCAAGCATATCGCTGCTGTGAAAGATTGCATAGCAGCAGGCAGCTGTGTTGTACCAATACAACAACAATATGTCTTAACCCTTGGAGTGCTCTTCAAGGATCAACATATTACGCATACGCCACGGTGGTTCGCTTTGTCAATACACCTTTTACAAACCCACAGCCATACATTAATACATCTTTATCTAATTTAATTTGTATTTGCAAAAGTGCAGGATAAGCTCCGTTCGTCGTCGCTTTCCGACACTTTACTAATTAAATTATATTAAATTAAATTAAAGTGGTTTAAATGTGCACATCTCAGTGTGGTTTCCACTTCCTTAAGTTTGTTGAGTGCAAGCCTTTACTTTGTGTTTTGTTTTAGTTTGTTGCATACAACAATTGCATGCCTTTGCTGTGGGAAATTCAATTCTTATCTGACACTTAAGCTTTTCGATTTCATTTCCGTTATTTGATTTTAATTAAAACTATCTACCGTTCTTATCGCATAATACACTTTCCAGCGAGTGACAGCTGTGCTTGAGGTGACTTTTGTTATTTTTAATATCAAAGTCGAGTACTCCTATTTGTGAATTGGATGATTCCACAAGTTATGGGTCACCTTCGAAGGAACTTTTTACTTCAGCATACGCCTAGTTCTGATAATTTTGGCTTTTAATTTTATAAGAAATTATTTTATCGAACAAGTTGCTTCACCAATTTATTCTGTTTCATTTATTTATTTATATTTATATATTATCCACATCACTTCCCTGTCTATCCACATATTGCTAAAAAAAATTGTCTCACCTAAATACATTTTTTCTTTTGACATTTCATTACATTTCAAATACAGATGCCGATATGGCGAATTTAAATCGTAAGCAGATGCGAGTAAAGAAAAAACCGTTGCATGTGAGAGACATTGATTGAGTGGAAGGTCATTCCATTTTCTTTTTTGAGCGTTGTGTGAGATGCTAAATTATTTAGAAAGAGATCAATAAAATAAATGCGATTCTTCGCACACCATTTCTCAACTACATTTATTTGGAGTGTAAGCGATAATCTATTTTCTCGCTGAACTGATTTGAGGTTCATAAGATAATGGAATATAAAATATATATTTTTTTTTTAACGATATATACATACATATGTATATCAAAGCTTTCAAGTACCGTCAATATAACAATGACACATCGTCACTTCACAATGCATTGATTACTCAGCTGAGAACCAAACAACTTGGAAAAGAAAATAAAATTGTTGATGAAATTGGATTAAATAAATAGAATTCATTTCCGAAGCTTGAAATTACTTGCAATTAATGTGCTGGGAGCAAATTTTTGTAAAGTTTAAACATTTGACTATCTATCTGTATATAATATATTTCATTAATTCTAAATAAGCTAGAGATGTACAAGTAAACGCATGGGTACTAAAATGTTTGAATGTCTAAATGGTTTTCATACACTCCTTCATACATTTCTCAATACACATTAGTATTTATTTGTAAGTATATACATACAATATCGTATAATTATTGAATGTATTTAATTACGCTTGCAAATAATGGCAATGGCCAAGGTGAACAATTTAAATTAAATTTTCAATTGTGGCTTTTAATTGCGGCAGCTCAGTTGACTTTTGTGGTTTTCATTTCATTTAATAAGTTAATCAAAACAATTATTTTATAACTGTAGGGTGATCCTTGCATGTGAACGAAATTAATTTATATTTAATATATATTTATATAGTTGCCGTGAATATGTATTTTATATTTTAGATATTTGATCAACGTTTTAATCGAAATCTTGGTGAGAAAAAAGCATAAATGCAAATAATTGAATATCCTCGACGCTTTTATAGAAATGAGCTCAGAGTTAAGATCGGTAAAAGGTGAAACTGTTTTACTTAATAAGCATAAATGGTAACAATATCATTGAATTCTGAAAAAACCTGACGGTTGACTTAATTATGTAGCATATATGTTTGTCGATATTTTTGTTATTAGTTGACGCGTACATACAATAAAAACCCCGTATATGTAAAATCACGCATTTCGCCCTCTAATTAATTGTGCCCATGAACGTCAATTTACCTAGTTACTTCATCATATGATTTCGACAGACTACATACCTATAAATATTTTCATATTAATGTGTCAATTGTTTCGAAGAAATGGGAGACCGTTTGAAGAGTCAGACCTGATGAGAGGAAGAAATGTTGACGATTAATTTAAACAAAAATTAAATAGGCTCATGGTATTATTTCGGTTGAAATGAAAATTAAATTTATATATTCTTCGAAATTTGGAAATATAAATTACAACAACGGATCTATTATCTGTTTTATTACCGAGACACGCACACAATTGATTTAAACTACACTCAAAAGCTATCAAACGACAGTCAAATTATTAAGTTCATAAATACACCTAGTTGTGGTCCAACACAAAGTGTCATAAACACGGAGACGGCTTCTTATAATAAAGATAGATATTAGTGTGTATGAATGTGTTAGTGATATCTAAGGTATTCATTCACCTCGTTGCTTACTGACGCGTTATTATAGAGATTTCACCCGTTGGCAATCATTTCATTGTTTATGATAGCAACAAAAGCAACAACGAGAATAACAGTAACCATCAGCAAAAGCAACAAAACCACTGTAAACAAACAAACAGCCAATAGGCAGCAGGTATATACATGTCTTAGACATCACGGAATATATACCACTTGTGTGGTTACTACTGCGTACTTTTCAGCATTCGTGCTGCCTACAATTACCGCTCGTTGGCTTGTTGTTTTCCACAAATCCCTTCAATGACGACGGTGCATGCGAAGATGTATGTGCGTGTTTTTATTTGCATGTTTTTATTTGCCTCTTTCGTTTTTGATTGTGGAGCATAACGTTATAATAGAAAAGCTCGTTGTTATTGAGATTTTTTTGGCTTTCTACTACAGCCATAAAATGATTTTTGGATTCATTTTCGCTTGACGCTTGACGCTTACTGAATGAAATTAAGAATATAAAATACTATATATACTATATATATTATATATGTGATATTCAGATCTCTGCAGGGAGAATAGATCTTAAGTTTGAAATGCTTCAGTAGAATATAGACTGACTAATAAACTATTTAAAACCCTTCAAAACTCCAATGCGAGATTCAAAAGAAATGGAATTTGAAAGATAATTTAAGGCGAATGAAGTAATAACATTTCAGTACTGTAGCAAAGAATTCATATTTTACCCCACTGGTTGAGAAAAACTTGTAATCAAAAATGAAATTAACATTTAATAATCTTGCTCAATTGTCAGCGAAAGACTTCACAACAGATTTTTTTTATATTTTTTTAAATTAAACTTATTTAACAGACACATGTGCTTGCATATTTCCCAACACTGTACTTATCATGAAATATCTTTAAGGGGCTATACCAGTGTAACAAAAAATCGATTTTTTTTATTTTTTGCTTATTCGATAGTTTATACTTTGAAAAATATCCTGTGAAAGCAGTAAGATCGTATTTTGAATAGTTTTTGAATGGCAGCATTCTAAGAGCAACCGCCCGTAGGTGTAAGCAGCTATATTCCAAACTTAAAACGCGTTTTTACTCGAAACAACATTTCTCAAAATTGTTGACATCATAACTCAACGATACATTGACCGATCGACTTCAAACTGAGTATTCTTGACTAAGTTTACTATACAATGACCTACGATCTATTTGATTGCTTGAAATTTGTCAATTAAAAAAATACCATTTTTTACCTGAAAAAACGAAATTTTTTTCAGAACTTAGCCATTTGTCAATTTTTGATATTTTTCAAAAATCGTAGGTCATTGTATAGGAAATATATTTAACTTTAATATCCTTTTTGATTTTTTTTGTTTCAGCAACTCATTCGGCCGGAATCATGGCAGCAGTTGGGGAACTTTTTTTTTGGCACCTCCAAAGATAGCATATAACTCCGTTACTTTTGAATATTTATGTAAAAAAAATTTGAAATGTATTTAAACGTAAATTGAGAACACGTGTGCATGCACATCTTTTTTTTCAAAATCATTGTAATTTACGCGTCTTATCTGCTGATTTGCCTTCGCCATAGAAGATATTACTCATACGCCGTGGGTGTATGCAATTAGTTTACATGTGCAGAAGTGAATGCTGGAGTAATTTCCCGCTGTTTAACAAAGGTCACACAGTAATTATAGCATGCCTTGCTAAATAGGCTGAAATATTTTAAATTATTCTTAATTTAATATTTCAATATTTTTTTGTAATTCATACATTTTTTGAATCTTGTTTCCATCTTCAGGCGAGAACAATGTGTCAGAGGTACAAAGGAGCACTGGTACTTCTCTCTCCAGTCATATATGCGAAGATAAAATGAAAAGCAAAAATAAGGCTAAGCTTTAACAACAAAACCACGAAATCATCAGTAACTGCAAAATATCCAAATTTTATGTGCTGAGTTGTACAAAAGAAAATGGAATTTTCAACACTCATTGGATAAAGTGAAAAATCGTTGCCAGTCATCAAGTCACTCTTGTGTATTTTCAATCATCGCCACTCACATCAGAACTCTTATCAATTGCCGGCCAAAGTACCTCTGCAAACATTTCACACACACACACCAACTCAAGCTGTGATTTTGCAATATTTTATAGACAAATGTTATTGTTGTTGTCTCGCACTTAACGCTTTTCAAATGAAATGAGTACGAGTTTCTTAAACGAATTGCGCATAAAAAAGTTAACCTTATAAATTTTATATTACGTAAAACGATGCCATTACACAGATATTTTCGCAGACATACATACAAACACAGGCAAACATGCTTCGAAGTACTTTTAAGAAACGCAATGAACAAGTTGGCATGCCTTTGCAGACTTGAGTGCTCGAACTGTCATTTTGGCGACCGCAAAATATTTTATATTGGGCCAAATGAAGTTACAAGGATTTGAATATTTTATGTCGCACATACATAACTCTTGAAGTACACATAGATGTACGCCATTGCTGCTTTTGAAAAATGTATTTTCTTTTTGCTTGTTACTTATACGCCATGGTGGGTGCAGCTGCTGGTGAAATATGTTCTGCCTTGACTCGTAATGTTAGCTAAACCATATTGTGATTAAACAGAGGCGTTGATAATAACAATAAATGGCTTACGGCTTATGACTGCATAAGAAGAGAGACGATTTTACTAGTTAAACTTAGAATATTGTTTAAAAAATCCGAAAATGCACATTCAAACTGAAGAATTTTTCTGGGATAACAAAGTAGTCCCTTAATTTCTCTGTTGTTAAATTTTGTTGAAAGAAATTCGATGGATTGTACAATTTTATCACTTATAATAAAAAAGTTGTACATATTCAAGAAAGCTCACATGTTCACATATATACAAACAATTATCGCACATCCGTGATCAAAATATATCACCAATTTCACTTTGATTAAGTTTCGTTGAGGCCAACACTGATTTACTGTAGCAGACGGTACAGAGAAAGCTCTACAACATTACTAACTAATACTAATCCTAACACACTGGCACGAACTTACTGACTTCCCTTGTACACCGTTTCTTTTTCACTGGCGGAGGACACTTCAACAAAAGTGCTACAAAAGCACTACTCATACTCCAATGTACACATGAATTTCAACACCTGCATATGAACATGTTCTGCATTCATGTCTTCTCGCAAAAGTTACTATCCTAGTTGAATTTGATGTCCTCATACAACTAAAGGCTGAAATCACCGCCGTCCAAGAAGTGCGATGGACGGGACAAGGACGGAAGAAGGTGGGTCCTTGTGACATCTACATAAAGGAGCGCAAATTCGGTGTTGGATTTGTGGTGGGAGAGAGACTACGTCGCCGAGTCCTGGCATTCACCCCGGTGGATGAACGTCTTGCCACAATCCGCATCAAAGCGAGGTTCTTCAACATATCGCTGATTTGCGCCCACGCCCCAACGGAAGAGAAGGACGATGTGACCAAAGATGCTTTCTATGAGCGCCTAGAACGCACCTATGAGCGCTGCCCCCGCCACGATGTCAAAATCGTGCTGAGCGATTTTAACGCCAGGGTGGGTAAAGAAGGTGTCTTTGGCACAACAGTCGGAAAATTCAGCCTCCATGACGAAACATCGCCAAACGGCCTGAGGCTGATCGACTTCGCTGGGGCCCGAAATATGGTTGTCTGTAGTACCAGATTCCAGCATAAAAAAATTCATCAAGCAACGTGGCTGTCCCCTGATCGAAACACGCGCAATCAAATCGATCACGTTGTGATAGACGGAAGACATGTCTCCAGTGTTTTAGACGTGCGTACGCTCCGAGGACCAAACATTGACTCGGACCATTATCTTGTAGCAGCTAAGATACGCTCCCGCCTCTGTGTAGAAAAGCGCACACGTCAACAAACACAAGGAAGGGTCGACGTCGAAAAGCTGCAATCACAACCGACAGCCAAACGATTTTCTACTCGACTTGCACTCCTGCTCTCTGAGAGCACTCATCAGCATCTCGATATAAGGGAGCTGTGGAACGGCATCTCAAACTCATTGTATACCGCTGCAGCCGAAACAATTGGTCTCCGGCAACGCCAAAAAACCTGTTGGTACGATGAGAATTGTCGTTCCGCAGTGGAGAGAAAACAGACTGCCTACCTCGCAACGTTGCGATCGACCACAACACGTTCGGGGTGGGATAGATATCGAGAACTGAAGAGGGAAGTGAGACGCATTTGCAGACGTAAAAAGAAAGAGGCCGAAATGCGTGAGTATGAAAAGCTTGAAAAGCTGGCCGACATGGGTAATGCTCGAAAATTTTATGAAAAGATGAGGCGATTAACAGAAGGTTTCAAGACCGGAGCATTATCATGTAGGGACCGAGAAGGTAATCTGGTAACGGATGTCCAGAGCACACTGGGATTATGGAGGGAACACTTCTCCGACCTGCTCAATGGCAGTGAAAGTACAACACCAGGAGATGGCGAACCCGATTCCCCAATCGATGACGATGGAATAGATGTTCCATTACCCGACCATGAAGAAATTCGAATAGCAATTACCCGCTTGAAGAACAACAAAGCGGCGGGGGCCGATGGATTACCGGCCGAGCAATTCAAATACGGCGGCGAAGAACTGATAAGGTGCATGTATCAGCTTCTTTGTAGAATATGGTCAGAAGAAAGCATGCCTGACGATTGGAATCTTAGTGTGCTCTGCCCAATCCATAAGAAGGGAGACCCCACAATCCGCGCCAACTACCGTGGTATAAGTCTCTTCAATATCGCATATAAGGTTTTGTCGAGCGTATTGTGTGAAAGACTAAAGCCCACCGTCAACGAACTGATTGGACCTTATCAGTGTGGCTTTAGACCTGGAAAATCCACAATGGACCAGATATTCACCATGCGCCAAATCTTGGAAAAGACCCGAGAGAGAAGAATCGATACTCACCATCTTTTTATCGATTTTAAAGCTGCCCTCGATAGCACGAAAATGAGCTGCCTTTATGCCGCGATGTCTGAATTTGGTATCCCTGCGAAACTAATACGGCTATGTAAGCTGACGTTGAGCAACACCAAAAGCTCCGTCAGGATCGGGAAGGACCTCTCCGAGCCGTTCGATACCAAACGAGGCTTCAGACAGGGTGACTCACTATCGTGCGACTTCTTCAATCTATTGCTGGAAAAAATAATACGAGCTGCAGAACTAAATAGAGAGGGTACAATCTTCTACAAGAGTGTACAGCTCCTGGCGTATGCCGATGATATTGATTTCATCGGAAGCAACAACCGCGCCGTTTGTTCTGCGTTTTCCAGACTAGATAAAGAAGCGAAGCGTATGGGTCTGGTGGTGAATGAGGACAAGACGAAATATCTCCTGTCATCAAACAAACAGTCAGCGCACTCGCGTCTTGGCACCCACGTCACTGTTGACAGTCATAACTTTGAAGTTGTAGGTAATTTCGTTTATCTGGGAACCAGCATTAACAACACCAACAATGTCAGCCTTGAAATCCAACGCAGAATCACTCTTGCCAACAGGTGCTACTTTGGACTGAGTAGGCAATTGAAAAGTAAAGTCCTCTCTCGACGAACCAAAATCAAACTCTATAAGTCGCTCATTATTCCCGTCCTGATGTATGGCGCTGAAGCGTGGACGATGACAACATCCGATGAGACGACTCTTGGGGTTTTCGAGAGAAAGGTTTTGCGCAAGATTTATGGTCCTCTAAACATTGGCAACGGCGAATACCGCAGACGATGGAACGATGAGCTGTACGATTTATACGACGACATTGACATAGTTCAGCGAATAAAAAGACAGCGGCTACACTGGCTAGGTCATGTTGTACGGATGGAAGAAAACACTCCAGCTCTGAAAGTATTCGATGCAGTACCCGCTGGAGGAAGCCGCGGAAGAGGACGACCTCCACTCCGGTGGAAAGACCAAGTGCAAAGTGACCTGGCTTCACTTGGTGTTTCCAGTTGGCGCCAAAAAGCAAAAAGGAGGAATGAGTGGCGTGCTGATTCGGCTATAATCGCTTAAAGCGGTTCTTACGCCAAATATATATATATATAGTTGAATTTGAAAAGTTTTTCGATTTGTCGCTGACACAGGTGTTAAGGAAGTTAGTGATTTTCGGCTTCAACATTTTGACTTGGTCTTCACATTGGTGTATCTGCAGTCACATACTCATATATGTAACTATATAGTGCTTGAACAGTTTTTACTTAATTTTATTAATCTGTGCACTTCTGAATTCCTACGAAGTTACTTTTCCACTACAACCATTCACAAATATTATTTCTTGAGCAGGTCATGGGCGAGATTAATTTATTCTTAGTTATTTCTGGACTGCTATGACGCCAATATTGAGCTAACATTCTTAATTATTCACGTCGCTAATTTCATTACACAGAATACTTCATTCGGGAACCACACAATGATTTTTCGATACCATTAGTCGGTAGCTCATGGACTTGCTACTCAGACTTGGAAAATTTTAAAAATATTATGAATATTTTAGGTGGTATTAGTAGTGAAAGAATTAAGGCAGTATCTGCTTTACAGGCTTCAAAAAATCGATTTATATATAGAATATATGTCCGATCGAAAAAAAACCAAAGTAATCTAGCTTCAGTATTAAATTATCTTCTATTTGAACTAAAAAAGTTGGACAAAAGTATTATTTAAACTACTTGTTTTGCAACTTAAAGTCAATTTTTTTTGAGGTATAGCAGTCACAGCTAACGGACAAATTAAATTACCTGGAATGTACAACATCATAATTTTATTCAAAACTTAATTCACATGGCCATTTGCTTACATCAACCATCCGTTGTCAGAGCAAAGCAAAAAAATACTAAAAGCCGATTAAATATGAGTAACAAAATGAATTCGTAAGCAAAAGGTCAAACAACACAATTACAAATTGTTGGAGCACAAACCACAGAAGTGTGGGGGTGTGTATGTATGTATGAAGTTAGATATTTATGTGTGTACACGTGATTGTGATTTGTGTGAGTCAACGAGGAATGACCACAAAAACTTACGGCATTGCCGGTTACTATAGCCACCACAAAAAACACTCCATATTTTTCTTCCTTATATACATACTTTAACTCACGAGAATACTAAAGCCAAAAGTTGAAAGGGCCATTTAAATGGCTGTTGGGTGGAATTTAGTGCCGAGAAAACTAATGAAATTTAGTCTGCAGTGCTACAATTAAATTCGCACTAAAAGGAGGACACTGGTTTCTGAAATTTAGTACCTTATCCTTTTGATTGATGGAGACAATCAACATGTTGCAACTAGAACTCAAAGAGTTAGAAATAGGGTTATACATAGGTTATTTATTAAAATGATCAGGATGACGAGTACAGTTGAAATCCGGATGTCTGTCCGTAACTTTAATAAAAATTTAAATATCTTGATGCAACTTGGTACACGTGTTCCTTGGCACCATGAGAAAATGCAATATAGCGAAATTGATCCATTGGACTTTGTGTGTTCTCTTAATAACATTAAATAAATATGTTGCGAGAATATAATATGTTTGGAACTTAGCCTGGATGTTAATAGAAGCATACCAAATATACCGATTTAAATCAGACTCTTAAACAACGAATGTGTGCGAAAGCGAGCAGTTGAATAAACATATATTTTCTCTTAATTTTTGTAAAATCAATGAATATCTGGAAAAAGCTTAAAAATGCAAATCAATGTTAAGAGAACTCAAAAAAAAATTATGTTTAATCGAGAAAGAAAATCGCTAATGTTGCATAAAGACAACAGTTTAACTTTGATAAGCGTCATTGATGTCAGTCAAACGAATTGGGTGATTACTTTTAGCTCAACTGTGGCCTAAATAACGGGTGATTTTTTTGAGGTTAGGATTTTCATGCATTAGTATTTGACAGATCACGTGGGATTTCAGACATGGTGTCAAAGAGAAAGATGCTCAGTATGCTTTGACATTTCATCATGAATAGACTTACTAACGAGCAACGCTTGCAAATCATTGAATTTTATTACCAAAATCAGTGTTCGGTTCGAAATGTGTTTATCGACAAATTTTGTTCAGCGATGAGGCTCATTTCTGGTTGAATGGCTACGTAAATAAGCAAAATTGCCGCATTTGGGGTGAAGAGCAACCAGAAGCCGTTCAAGAACTGCCCATGCATCCCGAAAAATGCACTGTTTGGTGTGGTTTGTACGCTGGTGGAATCATTGGACCGTATTTTTTCAAAGATGCTGTTGGACGCAACGTTACGGTGAATGGCGATCGCTATCGTTCGATGCTAACAAACTTTTTGTTGCCAAAAATGGAAGAACTGAACTTGGTTGACATGTGGTTTCAACAAGATGGCGCTACATGCCACACAGCTCGCGATTCTATGGCCATTTTGAGGGAAAACTTCGGAGAACAATTCATCTCAAGAAATGGACCCGTAAGTTGGCCACCAAGATCATGCGATTTAACGCCTTTAGACTATTTTTTGTGGGGCTACGTCAAGTCTAAAGTCTACAGAAATAAGCCAGCAACTATTCCAGCTTTGGAAGACAACATTTCCGAAGAAATTCGGGCTATTCCGGCCGAAATGCTCGAAAAAGTTGCCCAAAATTGGACTTTCCGAATGGACCACCTAAGACGCAGCCGCGGTCAACATTTAAATGAAATTATCTTCAAAAAGTAAATGTCATGAACCAATCTAACGTTTCAAATAAAGAACCGATGAGATTTTGCAAATTTTATGCGTTTTTTTTTTTTAAAAAGTTATCAAGCTCTTAAAAAATCACCCTTTATATAGACTGTTTCGAAAAGGAAAGAGTCTGGCTGTTTGTGACGAGTTAAAGGAACAAAGTATGAGGTTGAGGTAAGGGCTGACAGGTAGTTTATGTAAATTGTTGAAATTGTCACGAGAGTCTTTTGTTCCTTTGACATTTAATTAAAATTAAATTACAGGTGAATTGAGAAAATCGTCTACATAGTTAATTTGAAATCATCAGTGAATAGTTTATGTCCCACATCACTGAACTGTTCCGTCGTTCATTCCATACCCACTTTATTTACTTAAATTGCTTATAATATGTACATGGATATCCGACTGATTGTCAACTTGAATCTGCTATTATTTTATAATTTGATGAATGAGTTCTCTAGCAATTTCTCTGGTATCGATGGCAATTTGTATAATAAACAATAAGTCATGAAATTCACAAGAAACAGTATGCGTGTATATAAATATTTTGAAAACTAACATACAGAAGAGTGTTAACATATTTTCTAAGCTAGAGGTATTGCAAAGCAAATATGTGTGTTGAAGTGTACATTTTGAAGAGGGTGTGCCAGCATTTGAGTAATAATAATTTATCTCATTTTATTTGCAGCAACTGCGCTGCCATTAGCTATAACTTCACACATTTAGATGAGTATTTAAATAAATGGCCTTAAAATGAAGTGTTGAAAAGCATTGAAAATGGTTTTTGAATAAAAAGGTCCGCTAGAAGGTTATGAGTATGACTAATCCTTAAGTTGAATAAGTGGCAGACTGTATTGTTTTAAAATCGCAAAAAAAATATTAAAAATGCTTGAATATATGTATGTCAGATATAATTTACATGCATATTTATACGAAGTAAATTCCAATTTATAGCCACCAATTTAAGCACGCTGACCACTATAACCTGACCTTAATCAGTAAATATCAAGTACGCCTGCTGAACATAATTTTCTAAAAACCCCAGCAGTGGACACCTCTCACAACCTCTCTGTAAGCCCAAAAATTGTGTGAAATTAAGTGAAAGGCAAAACGAGGGTGTAAACTGTCTGCGGTGTCGTATGAGTAACATTTTTAGGGCACATGTACGTATTAATTTGTATTTCATCAATATATGCGTATGTATAAAAATGTAAAATCTACATTCTTCTTTCACACATACCTTTATGCGCCCTAACGTATCGGTTTTGAAGTATTCAGACGGCTGCAAAGAATGCCAAGAAGTGAAGCACATACATACAAACACACATTTGCAAAATCATACATTTACCATATATTATTTAAAGTATTTCTAAATCGAAATGCTGCATCAGGTCTGAAAGGCTTCAGTCGATATCTCGACATCAGAATCGGATAGATAGGCTGATAACTCTTTGGTCAATCATAAACTAAACTTATCAACGAAGCCACACTGAAGAAGGCTCGGTTAAAACAAACACTCATCCAAATAACTTCTTTTTGCATGAAAAATAGTGCCAGCTTCGGAGCATGGAATATTTGCGCACCCTAAGAAAAGTCTAGACCAAAAGCAATGGATTTATTGTGAAATTGAAGTTAAATTATTAACTATTTTGCAAGAAATAGTGAAATGTATTTGAAAACTTAAGTTAAAAAATAATTCAAATAATTTTTTCAATTCAATTCGAATATAATTGGACAGAATCAGCTGTTTCTGTTTACATTATTTTGTTTTCCACACGTGTGGGGAAAAGCTATGCGTATTGAAGTTTTTTGTTTTATCAAAATTGTCACAGAATACCAAAAAAGTTCTTACTTGATAAAAATCTGAAAAAATTTTAAACTTTTTTGTTATTTTGTCAAGTGCACAGAATAGGGCTGTTATTCTGTTTATATTCAAGCGTCAGTGTCACCGAAAGTGCAAAGAAAACATAATTTATTTGTAAGCACACTTTTAGGCGTCGTGATTTAAATGTTTGCAGAGCGTAGAAGAGGTGTTCTACGAAACTTAGTACCATCGTATGTGTAATAACTAAGCGATGTGATGATTCTTTTCTCTTAAGAAGGTGTTGTGTTGTGTTGTGACATTAGGGAGCCTGTGTTAAGAATTTGTTAAACGCACTGGTTATCATGCCACAAATACACACTCTTAAAAGGCGTTTACATATACACACTTATGCACCGCATAGAAGGTCCATTGTGTCGCTAACGTACTGAGCGCATTTTTCATTTTTACTTTGAATGTACTTTTTCTAACTCACTTGCGTTTTGACTTTGAATCAATAAACTTCATTTTGTACATTTATATTAAAAGCAATAATATAGAACCGTTTTATTTGAACCGGGAATATTCCACAAGGTACGACCTTCCAACATATTATATATGAGTTTCTTAATAAGGAAAGCATTAGAGAGCACGCTTCAACAATTTAGATAAATACACAAATAACCCAGCAAATGAAGGCATGTGATCAATCAAGGCAACACTCCCAATTATTCGCATGTCAAGTACTTGGGATATACAAACTGTTGACAATGCACATATACACATATAAATATACTCCAATACAACTGACATATATACTATGAACGAATTTACTTATACATTTATCCACAAAAATTCACAAGAGTGATCAGGAACTAGCCTATTTGTGTGTGCGTTTCATAAATACATATTATTTAATTTATTATACAAACTCCATATTCGGTTGCTATGTTGTTTATGGACAACTATGGATCACAATTTTTTGCTTGTCGACCAATACGGTCGATGACAAAGTTTTCAGAGCTTTCTCAGCCTCAGTTTTTCTTCTATCTCATACATAATTTCCTCGAGCACAGTACAAAGCGTTTTATCTGTATGTAGATATGTATACAGTGGAAGTAGCATTAGAAAGTAGAAAGTTCCATTAATTTGACTTTCCGCTTTTATTTCATTTTTGTAGCCAAAACTTGCTTCCATTTTTCATAGTTGTGTGCTTCTATTTTACTACATTCTCTCCTCCGCTCTGCGGCAGCTGTCTGTCGAAATAAAATTTGAAGTTATCATAATTATCACTTAAAGTGTGCAAACGTGCCTCAGACATTTTTATATTTGTACGACGCCTTGTCAGCGCATGTGACATATTTCAGCACAACTGAAATGCGTCGTATATTCCAGTTTTTGTAGTTTTCAAGACATATTTTTTATTTTTATCTATCTGCGACGGTCTGCTGGCGACACTTAAACTTTCCAGTAAAATTAGTTTTTGACATCATCTTCAAAAAAAAAAAATCTCGATTAATATGCAGAGAATAAATATAGCCGTAAATTTATGGTTTATGCAGTAAAATATCCTTGATGGTCTGTCTGTATATTTTTTATACTAGTAATCAAGGCAGTAATTGTTTCAATTTCTCTGCAATCAATATGAAGTTTAGTAGAATGGTATTGGAAAATAACGGTTCCAGAGAAATAACTAAGTCTTTTCCAGCTTTATCATTGTACTTTTTCCACTCTTAACTGTCCGTAACTTTACCGGAACCACAATATTTCAAGTGTCAACAGGCGAAATTTCGGAAGTTGGTGATGTGAGACGAAGGACTGACGTACGCGTGTGAAAGGGTTTAGTTATTATGGGGACTCACTTTGCTTACCGTAGTATAATAAGTTTTGCATTAATTTTAGCATTGTTTACTAGTCTTGAGTGGTAGAAGTGAAAGGAAATTTTAAAATAAAATTAAAATTTTACGCTTGTAACAAAGTAATCTAGAAGAATGAAATGCATGCTTATACCGCTTTGCTTTGATACCCAATTTTGACTGGTTTTTGTTTAATATCACTTAAATGTTGACATTTGTTGACCTCGACTTTTAATGTGATCGTTGGCTGCAGTGACCAACAGACTGCGACCAAAAAGCTACACTATAATGCGATTTACTGTGATAACGCTGTGACAAGCTGAGGAATCAGCAAAATCAAAAATAGTGCCGAAAATGAACCACAAAGCAAAGTGTGTGTGTATGTGCATTTAGACATACAGCAACAAAGCATCCAACCGCGTTACTAACAAATAGGCGACACCACGATGAGCAAATCATGTCCAACAAAACGCTCAACGAATGACCGTCAAGTGTCGCAATTGCGGGCACACAGGGCATATTAAGCACTATATCATGCTCATAAACATATATCCATACAATCAGTGATGCTAAGTGGTGAATGCATAACGCCGCTGTGTGACAAATTGTCGCAGCAGACAGCACGGCATGTGAACATATACATATATTTCGCAGTTTTGTAAGTGTTTTTGTGTCGTTATAATTAAGTAATACTTGCACTCCGAATGACACGGCTTGTCTCACTTCCACAAATTCTATAAAAGCGGGTTGTGCATGTAAAAAACAATTAATAATCGTGGGAAAGGCGTATGAGTGATGTATTTGTATATATTCCCAACTTTGATCTGTGCAAAGTTCACAAATTTGTTAGCGTTATGTTGTAAATGATAGAATGCAATTATGAAAAGGTTATTCGATATTTGAGTTAGACTGAGAATATAACATAATGAGATTTGGAACAGATGGCATTTGATTTTTAACAACATTTGTATTCAATCAGAAGGAGGTTCATTCTTACTGTATAGAAATAGAAATTCCATTATCCACTTGCGATGGCTGGTCGTCATGTAAACTCAGTGAGCGCACATAAATCGGCTTTACTTTCGCGATAGCAAAGATTTTATACTTTTTAGAGGCGGCTCGGGTAAGGTCAGGGTTTATATACTATTGATCTTCATCTTTACGAGGGTCAAGCTTTCAGCCTCAACATTTAATTATTACA
Organism: Zeugodacus cucurbitae; assembly: GCF_028554725.1. Taxonomy (NCBI): domain Eukaryota; kingdom Metazoa; phylum Arthropoda; class Insecta; order Diptera; family Tephritidae; genus Zeugodacus; species Zeugodacus cucurbitae. The sequence continues at coordinate 47,387,143 of NC_071671.1, read as the reverse complement.
CTCTCGCAACCGGTTGCACAGAGTATTATAGTTTTGTTCACATAACGGTTGTTTGTGTCACCAAGAAATAAAAGAGTTAGATATGGGGTTATATATATATAAATGATCAGGATGACGAGTGGATTTGAAATCCGGATGTCTGTCCGTCCGTCTGTCCGTGCAACCGATAACTTGAGTAAAAATTAAGATATCTTAATGAAACTTGGAACACACATTCCTCCTCAGGGTAGGTTGCTTTCGAAAATGGGCAAAATCGGTCCACTGCCACGCCCTCAAAATGGCGAAAACCGAAAATCTATACAGTGTCATAACTAAGCCATAAATAAAGTTATGAAAATAAAATTGGGAACATAGGATCGTGTTAGCGAGGGGCATATTTGGATGTAATTTTTTTGGGGAAGTGGGCGTGACCCCGCCCCCAAATAGGTTTTTTGTATATAACTCGCAAACCAATGGAGCTATATAAACCAAACTTTCTGTAGTGGATTCTCTTACGTACCCCATGAAAATAGTTGAAATCGGATCATAACCACGCCCACCTCCCATAAAAAAGTTAGGTTGAAAATTACTAAAAGAGGGTTTACTCACTAACGAAAAACGTCAGAAACACTAAATTTCACAGAAATAATAGCAGAAGGAAATTGCACTGAGATGTTTTTACAAAATGGAAAATGGGCGTGGCGTCGCCCACTTATGGGTCAAAAACCATATCTCAGGAACTATTCGACCGATTTCAATTAAACTTGGTTTGTAATAGTTTCTTTACATCCCAATGATATGTTGTGAAAATAGGCCAAATCGCTTCACAACTACGCCTACTTCCTATATACCAGAATTTTAAGACGATCTGGATCGTTTACTTTACAATATATAAAGTAAGCACTAGTGAAGATATCGGTGCAGAACTTTGCACAAATACTATGTTTATAGTGTGGCAGCCCCATTCTAAAAATCGGACCATAGGTTTTCAAGGCCCCATATGTCGAACATGAGGACCTCGGTGCTTCTAACCTAATATTATGGTTTCCAACTTTTAATGGACTTTATACAATATATATGACGAATATGTGGGTCAAATTGTGTATTATATAATATTAATTAAGTTAAATAAATAAATAGCGAGAGTATAAAATGTTCGGTTACACCCGAGCTTAGCCCTTATTTTTAAAATAAACTAACTTTAGAATACGTGTTACTGTATTCCTGTACCACATACAATAAAGGGACGTATAAAAAAAGAATAAAAAGTGAAAGTAAAACCACAAAAAGGATGTACCAGCATTAGCCTTAAAAGCTATGCCTTAGATTTGTTATGCTTCCAGCGCAGAATAAATATTGACTTGAGCAAAAAAAAAGACAATTAACCGCGAATTGAGGGCGAAATATCAAATAACCGATTGCGTGTGTGAATTCAATTAACACAAGCACATATATTCTTATAATCACATATAATAGTACATATGTATATAGAGTAATAAAGAGAACGAAAAACTGTTCAAATAAAAACTGCGGTTACATAGTTTTTCATATACATAGAAACCAGAATATACATAACTATTTTTACATATAGATTTTTTCCCTTTAATTTTGTCGTACTTTCGCCTGATTGTACCATCCAAATTTGTATTCTTGCATGCTAACATAGCTTTCTCCGCATGCAGATGTATAAGTACGTTTGCAGCTTGTGTGACACAGCAAAACATCTGCCCTTGTCGACAACCCATTGTATACGTGCTGGCACTCCATATTTGTCTACCTCAGCAACTTTCGTTGACACTAGCTTAACTTCAAAAGCTTACTCTATAAGTAAACTACACACATACCAGTTTGCAGCCGGTTTCACCGTTGAGTTGCCACTATCTGAGCACCTTGTTGGAGTTTGTTTTCTGCAAACCACTTTGTTGTGATTACATATTTAGTTAAAGTTGATTCTTCAACTGGGAAAACTTTTAGCACGAGAAAATCCAAGCTCAAGTTAGCTCAAGTTAACTATAGATATACTCAGGTATTCAAATTTTGATCAACAAGAACAACGTCCGTCTATTATATTATTAGCTGAGATTTTAACATTATTTTTTCTTAGCTTAAACCTCAGTAAAATTCAGTAGAATAGCTTTTCAACTTCAACCATATTTTTATACCAATTTACATTAAATTTACACCCTTAAAAACAGCAAATGGAAGTGATTGGGTCCTAACTTCACTTTTCTCATTCAATGCTTCTTCGTATAACGAATTCTCCCTGCACTAGCTAAATATAGGGCTAATTATGTGACCTCTCTGTTTTACTTTTAAATGTTATGATATATCTTAGGATAAATGAGACGAATTAATTTACTTCAGCCAGTATATTTGTTGTGCGAAGTGTCCTATCTACCCACCATTGCTTTGTAATCAACCAATGGATTCTGAAAACTCACTATTTGCATCCCACACCTCTGCTGCATCTGTTACTCAGAAAACCACAAATTCGCGATAAACGATTTGCAATTAAAGGTATTTATCATATATTGATCTAGGTGTATCTGTGGTAAAATTAATATTATGTTTTTTCCTCTCGTTTACTCATCGTCTATCAATGTACATATAAATACAATTTTATTTTATTGCTTTTATCAGCGGGAAAATTCAATATTTAATAAAATCGGCGATATGTTTTCATATTTATTATTACATATTTTCGCATTTATCGTAATGAATCAGTGTGCCAAATAAAGAGTATGAATAATGTCACCCACTCGTGATTAAAAAATGATAAAAGCGATGGCATTCACTAAACAAAGATAACTAATTTAGTGAATTTTCGTCAGTTTGTGGCACTTTAATGGCAGTGAGGCGGAGTAAATTAGAAATCATTTAAAAATAAACATTAATTTATACAGTCAAATTTGTGTAAAGCTCATACATCACACAATATTATTTAATGAAACGTAGAGACATGTGAACGCGCTTACACATACATAAATTGCTAATACATTTTTGGAAATTTCCTTTGATTTAGCGAAAATTATTGAATTTCTATATCAATAGCATCTGCTGCCTGACGCCTCCATATGTAATCGGTTAAAGCGGATAAATTCGGTTTGCAAAATAAATAAAAGCGCACACATGCAAAAATCTTAATGAGTTGTACGTAGTCATAATGAGTCGTATGGATTGGTTGTTTATTCTAATGCTAGTTCTAAGATTAAAGCTTCATTTTCATTTAATGTAAACAAATATGAAGAAATAATACAAAATTGTGTTTAACACTAAAATTTTTAATAACGGTTAATTTTTATACTCTCGCAACAAAAGTTGCTAAGAGAGTTTTATAGTTTTGTTCACATAACGGTTGTTTGTAAGTCCTAAAACTAAACAAGTTAGATATAGGGTTATATAGTATATATCAAAATGATTAAGGTGTCGAGACGAGTCAAAATCCGAATGTCCGTCCGTGCAAGCTGTAACTTGAATAAAATTTGAGATATCTTGATGAAACTTGGAAGATGTATTTCTTGGCTCCATAAGAAGATTAAGTTCGTAAATGGGAGTAATCGGACCACTTTTACGCCTATAAAATATCGAAAACCGAAGACACATAAAGTGCCATAACTAAGCCTTAAATAAAGCTATGGAAGAAAATTTGGTACAAAAGACCGTACTATGAAGGGGCATATTTGGATGTAATTTTTTTGGAAAAGTGGGCGTGGCCCCGCCCCCTACTAAGTTTTTTGCACACTACTAATGCCATATTAAGGAAGCTTTCTAGAGTCGTTTCTTTTCGGTACTACCTTATACAGAGACCTTAAATGTCATTATAAAGATGGTACAGAAGAGCTGCACTCAAAATGGTATACAAAATTTTAAATGGGTGTGGCTCCGCCCACTTATGGGTCAAAAACCATATCTCCGAAACTACTCGACCAATTTCAATGAAATTCGGTTTATAATATCTTCCTAGAAAATCGTCGTAATGGATCCATAAGTTTTCAAGACCCTATATATTGAATGTGAGGACAACAGTGCTTCTAACAAATTTTGTACCGAAAATATAGGTAAGTCTCTCAGATATTTTGAAGAAATTCAGAAGGAATATATTTCTTCTAATAATATGTCTGCGTGCGAAAAATGATTGAAATCGGATCATAACTTCCCATATCTCCCATATATTTAATATTAGGGGTTTCAAACTTTGAATGGACTTTATACCATATATTTGCCGAAAATGTGTGTAAAATTGTTTGTTACCTGTTTTTTAACCTGCTGATACTTGCGACGCGAAAAGTGAAGATAATCCTAAGCTTTCACTGAAACACGTATTAAAATAAATTTTAACTGTTTAATAAAATATTTCTTTAGTATTTTATTTTATTTTTTTATTTTATTGTTGCACATATACTAGCCTTGTTTGTTATAAAATTACACATTTTTTTTTAGAACACTTATTGTATGAAATTATAGGCATCTTTTAAATATTGATGATGAGTGACGCTTTTTCTTCTATTTTTCAGCTTTCATGCACTTGTATAAAAATTTTCCACACGATAAGTGTTGAAATATTAACACTGAGTCTTTTATTAGCATGAGCATTAACTTGCAACAGCAGCAGCAATTTATAAAGACTTGTAAAAGCCGAGACACCACTCCAATACACAAACAAAGACACGTTGTATTGCAAGAAAGTGAGAAATGCGTTAAATAATGTGAATCAAAGTTTTCAGCAGCCGTTTTAACTGCATAGAAAACGAATTCATATTCAAATTTCATTTTCCTTTGTTTAAACAAACCAAGTTCGAGTAATTGCGCGTATTGGCGTATGCTATAAAACGCAAACAATTGTAGTAAGTGAGCGAATTGAAATTCATATTTTCGTATTAAATATTAATTAATTAATTCAAATGAATTGTGTTATTTATGCACGAGCGCGGATGCAGAAGTACCGACGGGTAGTTAACCATAATTTGCAGTTTCACGCAGACACGAAAGCACACACAATGACGTATATAATGTGTCGCCAAATAAACGCAGACATAAATTGTATTTTAAATTATTACTAAACTGTTATACGCTCCAGCAGCACAGAGCTTGTATCCTTTTGAGCACCCTAAAACACGAACATTCACTTTGAATTGGAATATCCTTTTAATTTGAAAAAGCTTTCTTAGTAACAATGCTTGAATGCAACACTCTCTCTCATTTAACTCGAATTTCATTCATTCAATGCTCTCTTCAACCTTTTTCACACATTCTCGTATTACTCATACTCAATGCGCATTTCATATTATGCCACCGCTGGAGAAGAAATCTTTGGATATATGACCCTGTAAATTTCAGAGCTATATGTAACTGTAAACACCAATAGATATAATATTCGCATTGAGAGCAATAACAATATTGAGAATAGTAGATATGTAATTAAGAGAGGAAAAATCCACGTGGAGCGAAAACGAACCTGTTGCTAAGTAATACGTAACGAAATATATGTAAATATGTGTGCGTTCTTATCTATGCGTGAAATTATGCTCATATGTGGAGTCTTTCGAAGGATTAATAGGCTGACGCTGACGTTAGTTTGTTCTGAGTTTGTTTTGTAGGATGACGGTGGCTCTCTCCATAGCTCAAACATATCTCACAAACATAAAGACCTGCAGATGATTTCATGTTGTTCATCAATGCCATGTAGACGAAAGTATCAAACAATAGTCAAGAAAGTTAGAGGGGTGATTGCTTTGTATTCAAAAATATTGAATAGTTTAGGCCAACGTTTGTTGGACTGGCCTAACGTGGGCAACTTTGAATAATTATCCAATTGATACAAGTACGAAATGGTCTGAAATAATATAAAATTCTAGCGATTGCTGACATAAAATTTATTGTTTTCCTTACACATTGTACCATAATGGAGTACGTGGAGTCATAATAAATATCATTTTAGTTTACCCTTGCATTTCTGAAACTCTCAAAAGACTTTTAAGTATCTTCCGGATCGTTTTTGATTCGATTTTCTTCCCAAATTAATATGGCTAGTATTTTAATTAAATTTATATCTGAGACATCAATTATAGGAAAATAAATCACATTATTTGGCTTATGGGAACTGGATATAGCTCGAAATCATCCATTACTTATTATCAACTTAAAATTATCAACTTCCTGTTTAATCCTGTTATCTACACTAAATTGAAAAGCTTTTTGCATATATGTATGTTCCTTGAGAAATTTTTAATATTCAAATAAATTTTGACTCTTAGGCAAGCATTTAACGTTTCTTTCAAACGTTACTTGTTGTTATTTCTTATCAGTGCAGTGGTTAAAAACTTGACTCGTTGATTGCTGATTTATGTTGGACACTGATAGATGAGCCTTATTAAATTTAATTTAAATATTGTGTACAAATTTTTGATACTTATTGATAACACTTATAAGATACAAAAAAAATAAAATAGCACACAAACATAGTTAGTGTAGCTTTTTAAAAAAATAAAAATTTTGTTAAGTTTTTTTTCTAATGGTTAGTTTGCTCAGAACGTTGTCTTTGCTTAAGTTTCTTACTATTACAAGATGTCACTTAATGTATAAGTATCAAAGGGTAAATTAAAATATTGACGAAACCTGAGGGCAAAAACATTAAAAAAATGGATTAAATTTCAGTTTTTTCGACATATTGGCTATAAGGACACAAAAAACATTGATTTTGGGGTTTACAGTCATCTAAGAACTTAAAGACGGACTTATTCTGAGAAGCTTTGCCAAAGAAAGTTTACCAAAAAAGTCAACATTAAAAAAGTTAGAGACCGAAGAAAAATGTGCCTTTCTCTTACAATGGGCAACTTTGATGAAAAACTTCAACAAAAATGTTTGTATGAAACCATGATTGGAACTCAAAAAAGTAATGATGCAGTTCGATTCGTAAGACCCGAAATAGGGGCAAACCGTCGAATTTGGTCTTGTCTTTTTTTTTTTGAAAAAAAACTATCACAGTGTTATCAGTTGATAAAATATTTCTATACTAATTATTTTACAAAGATTTACATTTTAACAGTTTTCACATTTTAATCCAAAAGCTTTATAAAACTCCTGTGATAACCGCATACTGACCCAGCAGTTTTAGTGGACTCCGAATAGATCTCGTTACGCAGTGCAGACTACTCTATATTCTTCTAATTGGGCTTTTGTTCGACTTTCCTTACCCCAGTCACAATCATTCCAATTTTTGGATGAGCTCATTGCCCTCAGTGCTTTGTTCCTTTTGATATTTTTGCTTTCTGCGTTGTTAAGTTCATATTCCTCTGATGTTTCTGTAGTGTAGGCTTCTAGTTCGCTAATAAGTAGAAGAAGTTAAAGAAACAAGAAATGTATTACATTTAGAATTGAGATTGTATATCGATCTTCTGCTACATAACATACAGGGAGACTGGTGCAACAACGACATATTAAATGCAAAGCATATTGTTCAAAGTCCTGCCACCACAACGAACTGGTAATGAAAATGGAATGAGAAAAAAAATTAGTAATTAGAATTTAAGACATTTTTGTTTAAGTTCTTATGAATTATAACTATAACTATAAATTATGTAGTAGGTACGTATATATAAACCAACAAAGATTATAATTTATTTGTCATACTTCCTGGTACTGCATTCGTGGTCTCAAGTTGTGTACAAAGTGTTCATACTTTAGTGCTTACAAGCATAGTACTTTTACTTATGGAAAACAGTTTTGAAGCGCATTTTCACTGTCACATAAATGTGCGCACATTCAAACGGGTTACCCTTTTTATGGGCTTTGTCAGAGGCAGCTTTGCTAATTGCCATTGCTCACAAAAACGCTTTTTTAAGGTTAGCTTAGCTTAACTGTTTACTTGGATTATTTTAATATTTTATTGTTATAAGTGTCATTTTGTTTCATGTTCTATATATATTTACAAGCATAGTTGCAGTGGTTTATATTTTTGTATATTTATATATTTCTTTGTTAAATTGATTCTTGAATTAAATATTCATGAGTTTGAATTTTTTATATAAACATCTTCAAATTGGATAATGGAGTGATGTATGATGTACTCCAAGTTGATTTCATTAGAACTAGTTCGCAAGAATAATTGGAAAGTTTCAAACCTAACCTAAAAATATTTCAGAACAATTTTTGCTATTATTATATAAACTATAATTTCATTTATTTAAGGTTTATTTACCTTCAAATATCAACACTCGTAGTCAAATATTATCTTTAATATTTATAACTAGAAACTGGTGGCATAAAACATTTAGAAACAATTAAAAATATATAAAATTCTACACCACCAAACGTATATTAACTGTATAGTTTAGTAATTTCTAATAGACCAAAATTACAACGACATTAGTTCATAATAACAACAACAGCTGTAGTAGTTGTAGCAGTAGTGTTAACCTGACGCCTGACACTCGAACCATCTGTCGGCGACAGACTGTCGAGTAGCCCAAGCACCGCACATATCAGACAACCAGCAGCCTCAGTATATACATATATTCTATATAGGCATGTGCTTTTGTTGTTAGTTCAAAATTTTGAATTCCAGATAATAATATAAATTTGTCTGCATGTAATGTAATGTCATTCGGATTACAGAATGATAAACGTATCCAGAAAATTTACTTGTTATTGTGTCAAAGAAGAATTGCGATTGATTTGGTATTGACTTCATACTGGAAATATTTGCATTCAGATGAAAAGACAGATTGTTACAAATGCAAAATGATAGCAAACATGTGGCTGTGTATTTCCTTCATTTTTCTATCAACAATGTATGTACGATTATAATCCGAAAGATGTTAGAGCGGACAAGGTCGTCACCTTTTACAACGAAGTAACAATGCCAGCTCTAGAAGATAACGAAGAATGAATACAAAAGTCCGAGAATTAGCGAGAGTGTTTCTAAACTATTGAGAAATCCTCACTAATGGCTATTATAATATGCCTAACGATATTCCAAACTTGCCATCTTTTCAATTCTTATTTCATTTTTCTAGTATGTTTCCCTGTATCTGTTGTCACACGCTCACTTCAACGCAATGTGATTTTTATCACCACAAGGTCGTAAGCTCATAAGCTACTCGCCGGCATAAATCTCAGAAAAAATTTCATATAATAATTTGTTGGAAGTTGTTTTAATATTGTATAAATGTTTATGTCAAATTTTTATACACCGTTATGATTTGTTGGTGTGCTTTTTATCACTTGCTGCTGCAGTTAATCCATTGCACAGTGGGAAATTCATAAAAATATAACATCAATATTTTATGTGAGCATCTCTCATTTATGCTGAACTCACTCCCATGCATTATTTTATTGTTATTGCTCTTTCTACTAGGCGCACAGCATCTTGGACATCTCGTCAATTCATAAATTTATGTCGTTCAGACAATTGGTTCATAAATGTTTTACAACTAACGCTTGTCAATTTATTTAGCAGCAAATCTTGTTTGGATTCGCCACTTTAATCTTAAATGTACGGATAATATGCTGAAGGTATTGTATAAATTTATAGCAAGCTTATATTTCAGCTAATTTTTGTGCTTGTCTTATGTCACTTAAGAATGAGTGGACTAGAAAATAACTGCTTGGGTACTTCATATTGCATTTTGTTTTTGTACTTTATCATAAGCTATATTTGTTTCAGGAACTGTAAATTACTTTACTAAAAACATTAAATTATAGCAAGCAAATCGATAAAAACTACCTAAATTAGTGACTCCCAAAATCCAATAGAACAGCCAACTTTCGCAGGTTCAACAAACTCGATAATCCGTTACATAAATCTCAGCAATAGCTTACTAATACAATAAAAGTTACCTATATTTGTTGAAAATTGAAAGTGAGTGCCACAATTAAAGCTTAATTCTTCTTCTTCTTGACTGGCGTAGACACCGCTTACGCGGTTATAGCCGAGTCCAAAACAGCGCGCCACGCATCTCTCCTTCTGGCAGTTTGGCGCCAATTGGTTATTCCAAGCGAAGCCAGGTCCCTCTCCACCTGGTCCTTCCATCGGAGTGGAGGTCTCCCTCTTCCTCTGCTTCCACCAGCGGGTACTGCATCGAATACTTTCAGAGCTGGAGCACCTTCATCCATTCGAACAAATTGTCCTGTTTTTTTATTCGTTGGACTATGTCTATGTCGTCGAATAACACATACAGCACATCGTTCCATCGTCTGCGGTATTCGCCGTTGCCAATTCTTAAGGGACCATAAATCTTCCGCAATACCTTTCTCTCGAAAACTCCTAGTTCCGTCTCATCGGATGTTGACATCGTCCACGCTTCTGCACCGTAAAGTAGGACGGGAATGATGAGAGACTTGTAGAGTTTGGTTTTTGTTCGTCGAGAGAGGACTTTACTTTTCAATTGCCTACTTAGTCCATAGTAGCACCTGTTGGCAAGAGTGATTCTGCGTTGGATTTCCAGGCTGACATTGTTATTGCTGTTAATGCTGGTTCCCAGGTAGACGAAATTATCTACAACTTCAAAGTTATGACTGTCAACAGTGACGTGGGAGCCAAGACGCGAATGCGCTGACTGTTTGTTTGACGACAGGAGATATTTCGTCTTGTCCTCGTGCACCACCAGACCCATATGTTTCGCTTCCTTATCCAGTCTGGAGAAAGCAGAACTAACGGCGCGGGTGTTGTTTCCAATGATATCGATATCATCGGCGTACGCCAGTAGCTGTACACTCTTATAGAAGATTGTCTCCAGCATCAGGTTAAAGAAATCACACGAGAGTGAGTCACCTTGTCTGAAACCTCGTCTGGTATCGAACGGCTCGGAGAGGTCCTTCCCGATCCTGACGGAGCTTTTGGTGTTGCTCAACGTCAGCTTACACAGCCGTATTAGTTTTGCGGGGATACCAAATTCAGACATCGCGGCATAAAGGCAGCTCCTTTTCGTGCTGTCGAAAGCAGCTTTAAAGTCGACAAAGAGATGGTGTGTGTCGATCCTATTTTCACGGGTCTTCTCCAAAATTTGGCGCATGGTGAATATCTGGTCCGTTGTTGATTTTCCAGGTCTAAAGCCACACTGATAAGGTCCAATCAGTTTGTTGACGGGGGGCTTTATTCTTTCACACAATACGCTCGACAGAACCTTATACGCGATGTTGAGGAGGCTTATCCCACGGTAATTGGCGCAAATTGTGGGGTCTCCCTTTTTGTGTATTGGGCAGAGTACACTGAGATTCCAATCGTCAGGCATGCTTTCTTCCGACCATATTCTGCAAAGAAGCTGATGCAAGCACCTTATCAGCTCTTCGCCGCCGTATTTGAATAGCTCTGCCGGTAATCCATCGGCATCCGCCGCCTTATTGTTCTTCAAGCGGGTAATTGCTATTCGAATTTCTTCACGGTCGGGCAATGGAACATCTGCTCCATCGTCGTCGATTGGGGAATCGGGTTCGCCATCTCCTGGTGTTGTACTTTCACTGCCATTCAGCAGGCTGGAGAAGTGTTCCCTCCACAAACTCAGTATACTCTGGTCATCAATAACTAGATCACCTCTGGGGGTCCTACAGGAGTGCGCTCCGGTCTTGAAACCTTCAGTTAGTCGCCGGATCTTTTCGTAAAATTTTCGAGCATTACCCCTGTCGGCCAGCTTGTCAAGCTCTTCATACTCACGCATTTCGGCCTCTTTCTTTTTTTGTCTGCAAATGCGTCTCGCTTCCCTCTTCAGCTCTCGGTATCTTTCCCATCCCGCTCGTGTTGCGGTCGATCGCAACGTTGCGAGGTAGGCAGTCTGTTTTCTCTCCGCTGCGAGACGGCACTCCTCATCGTACCAGCTTGTTTTTTGTCGTTGCCGATAACCAATTGTTTCGGCTGCAGCGGTACGCAATGAGTTTGAGATGCCGTTCCACAGCTCCCTTATATCGAGATGCTGATGAGTGCTCTCAGAGAGCAGGAGTGCAAGTCGAGTAGAAAATCGTTCGGCTGTCGGTTGTGATTGCAGCTTCTCGATGTCGAACCTTCCTTGTGTTTGTTGACGTGTACGCTTTTCTACACAGAGGCGGGTGCGTATCTTAGCTGCTACAAGATAGTGGTCCGAGTCGATGTTGGGACCACGAAGCGTACGCACATCAAAAACACTGGAGACATGTCGTCCATCTATCTCTCATCCTGACTGTTTATTCTTTTTCATTGGGGGGTGTTTTTATGTGGTGGGTCCCAAACCCTACGCATAACCGCATAGCCGGGTTTCGCCTTCTCACTTTAGCTCGCCTCCAAACGGATGTCTGTTGGCTACCCAGAGGATACTTGGTCTAAGACCGGAAGTCGTGAGCTGCTTGAGCCACATGTAAAAGAATCGTTCCTGGCCACTCCCAAGTGAATGACAGTCAGAAACTTTCCTCACTTACGTGAACTTCTACATATGACTCCATCCTTAATTGCAGGCAAGTAAGTAAATGGGGGATGGGGTCATATGTAGAAGTTCACGCAAGTGAGGAAAGTTTCTGATTGCCATTCACTTGGGAGTGGCCAGGAACGATTCTTTTGCATATGACTCAAGCAGCTCACGATTTTCGGTTTTGGACCAAGTATCCTCTGGGTAGCTAACAGACATCCGTTTGGAGGCGAGCTAAAGTGAGAAGGCGAAGCCCGCTTCTGCGGTTGTGCGTAGGGCTTGGGACCCACCACATAAATAAATCTCCCCAATGAAAACAAACACCGAGCCTCGGATGAGACACCGCCCTTTTGATGACGACCCCTGCAAACGTTTTAAGGATAATGATTTAAGGGCATGCACCTGGAATGTCCGGACCCTTAATTGGGAAGGTGCCTCTGCCCAGCTGGTTGATGTCCTCATACAACTAAAGGCTGACATCACCGCCATCCAAGAAGTGCGATGGACGGGACAAGGACGGCAGAACGCCATATAAAGGAGCACAAATTTGTTGTTGGATTTGTGGTGGGAGAGAGACTCCGTCACAGAGTCCTTGCATTCACCCCGGTGGATGAATCTAGCCACAATTCGCATCAAAGCGAGGTTCTTCAACATATCGCTGATTTGCGCCCACGCCCCAACGGAAGAGAAGGACGATGTGACCAAAGATGCTTTCTATGAGCGCCTATAACGTACCTATGAGCGCTGCCCCGCCACGATGTCAAAATCGTGCTTGGCGATTTTAACGCCAGGGTGGGTAAAGAAGGTGTCTTTGGCACAACAGTCGGAAAATTCTGCCTCCATGACGAAACATCGCCAAACGGCCTGAGGCTGATCGACTTCGCTGGGGCCCGAAATATGGTTGTCTGTAGTACCAGATTCCAGCATAAAAAAATTCATCAAGCAACGTGGCTGTCCTCTGATCGAAACACGCGCTATCAAATCGATCACGTTGTGATAGACGGAAGACATGTCTCCAGTATTTTAGACGTGCGTACGCTCCGAGGACCAAACATTGACTCGGACCATTATCTAGTAGCAGCAAAGATACGCACTCGCCTCTGTGCAGCAAAGAACGCCCGTCAACAAACACAAGGAAGGTTCGAAGTCGAAAAGCTGCAATCACAACCGACAGTCGAACGATTTTCTACTCGACTTGCACTCTTGCTCTCTGAGAGCACTCATCAGCGTCTCGATATAAGGGAGCTGTGGAACGGCATCTCAAACTCATTGCATACCGCTGCAGCCGAAACAATTGGTCTCCGGCAACGCCAAAAAACCAGTTGGTGCGATGAGAATTGTCGTTCCGCAGTGGAGAGAAAATAGACTGCCTACCTCGCAATGTTGCGATCGACCACAACACGTTCGGGGTGGGATAGATATCGAGAACTGAAGAGGGAAGCGAGACGCATTTGCAGACGTAAAAAGAAAGAGGCCGAAATGCGTGAGTATGAAGAGCTTGACAAGCTGGCCGACAGCGGTAATGCTCGAAAATTTTACGAAAAGATCCGGCGACTAACTGAAGGTTTCAAGACCGGAGCATTATCATGTAGGGACCGAGGAGGTAATCTGGTAACGGATGTCCAGGGCATACTGGGATTATGGAGGGAACACTTCTCCGACCTGCTCAATGGCAATGAAAGTACAACACCAGGAGATGGCGAACCCGATTCCCCAATCGATGAAAAAGAAAGCATGCCCGACGATTGGAATCTCAGTGTGCTCTGCCCAATCCATAAGATGGGAGACACCACAATCTGCGCCAACTACCGTGGTATAAGCCTCCACAATATCGCATATAAGGTTTTGTCGAGCGTATTGTGTGAAAGACTGAAGCCCACCGCCAACGATCTGATTGGACCTTATCAGTGTGGTTTTAGACCTGGCAAATCTGCAATAGACCAGATATTCACCATGCGCCAAATCTTGGAAAAGACCCGAGAGAGAAGAATCGATACTCACCATCTTTTTATCGATTTTAAAGCTGCCTTCGATAGCACGAAAAGGAGCTGCCTTTATGCCGCGATGTCTGAATTTGGTATCCCTGCAAAACTAATACGGCTATGTTAGCTGACGTTGAGCAACACCTAAAGCTCCGTCAGGATCGGGAAGGACCTCTCCGAGCCGTTCGATACCAAACGAGGCTTCAGACAGGGTGACTCACTTTCGTGCGACTTCTTCAATCTATTGCTGGAAAAAATAAAACGAGCTGCAGAGCTAAATAGAGAAGGTACAATCTTCTACAAGAGTGTACAGCTTCTGGCGTATGCCGATGATATTGATATCATCGGAAGCAACAACCGCGCCGTTTGTTCTGCGTTTTCCAGACTAGATAAAGAAGCGAAGCGTATGGGTCTGGTGGTGAATGAGGACAAGACGAAATATCTCCTGTCATCGAACAAACAGTCAGCGCACTCGCGTCTTGGCTCCCACGTCACTGTTGACAGTCATAACTTTGAAGTTGTAGATAATTTCGTTTATCTGGGAACCAGCATTAACAACACCAACAATGTCAGCCTTGAAATCCAACGTAGAATCACTCTTGCCAACAGGTGCTATTTTGGACTGAGTAGGCAATTGAAAAGTAAAGTAAAAAGAAAAGTAAAGCGTGGACGATGACAACATCCGATGAGACGACTCTTGGGATTTTCGAGAGAAAGGTTTTGCGCAAGATTTATGGTCCTCTAAACATTGGCAACGGCGAATACCGCAGACGATGGAACGATGAGCTGTACGAATTATACGACGACATTGACATAGTTCAGAGAATAAAAAGACAGCGGCTACGCTGGCTAGGTCATGTTGTACGGATGGATGAAAACACTCCAGCTCTGAAAGTGTTCGATGCAGTACCCGCTGGAGGAAGCCGCGGAAGAAGACGACCTCCACTCCGGTGGAAAGACCAAGTGCAAAGTGACCTGGCTTCACTTGCTGTTTCCAGTTGGCGCCAAAAAGCAAAAAAGAGGAATGAGTGGCGCGCTCTGGTGGATTCGGCTATAATCGCTTAAAGCGATTCCTACGCCAAATATTTATATATATAAGTACCCCAAACACTTTCAAACAATAACGAAAAAACTGAATTGAAGCAAAACAAACATGGATACTACCATTGGATAGGCACGAAAAACGCAATTCACTTCAATGAAAGAATGAATGGAAAGAAGAAAGTGACAATGAGGCAGCGCGGCAACGACGGCCGACGGCTATA
The DNA here is from genome assembly GCF_028554725.1 of Zeugodacus cucurbitae. Classification (NCBI taxonomy): domain Eukaryota; kingdom Metazoa; phylum Arthropoda; class Insecta; order Diptera; family Tephritidae; genus Zeugodacus; species Zeugodacus cucurbitae. The sequence goes on along the minus strand of NC_071671.1, from coordinate 47,371,546 downwards.
ATTCTTTAGAAACACTTTAGAAAATCCACTCAAGATTTCGCCGTGATAAAAGTCAATCGAAATTTATACTACCAAATTTTTAGTACAAATATATTTTGGATGTTTTTATTGGGTGTGTAATACACACTGTATATTGTTAAACTTTTTGTTATTTGTTTTTGTCATATAAAAACATTATTATTTTTTGTTGTATGAGTAAATTGCTTCGGGCTGCGCAGAGTCTATTGCGGTTATAAATGACAGCTTCAGAGGTGAGAATGACTTTTCCGTTTATTGGTAACCCCAAAACTAAATGAGTTAGATATAGGGTTATATATACCAAAGATGATCAGGGTGAAGAGTGGAGTTCAAATCCGAATGTCTGTCTGTCCGTCCGTCCGTCTGTGCAAGCTGTAACTTGAGTGAAAATTAAGATATCTTGATGAAACTTGGCACACTTATTTCTTGGCACCATAGGAAAATGAGCAAAATCGGACCACTGCCACGCCCACAAAATGGCGAAAACCGAAAACCCATAAAGTGACATAACTAAGCCATGAATAAAGCTATGGAAATAAAATTTGGTATGACGGATCCCATTAGGGAGGGGCATATTTGGATGTAATTTTTTTGAGGAAGTGGGCGTGGCCCCTCCCCTACTAAGTTTTTTGTACATATCTCGCAAACCAATAGAGCTATATAAACCAAACTTTCTGCAGTCGGTTCTCCTACGTACCCCACCATACACCGGATAATAACCACGCCCACCTCCCATATAAAGGTTATGTTGAAAACTACTAAAAGTGGGTTAAGTCACTAACGAAAAACGCCAGAAACACTAAATTTCACATACGAAATGGCAGATAAAAGCCGATTTCAATGAAACTTGGTTTTTAATAGTTTCCTTACATCCCAATGATATGTTGTGAAAATAGGCCAAATCGCTTCACAACCACGCCTACTTCCTATATACCAGAACTTTGAAGACAATCTGTATCGTTTACTTTACAATATATAAAGTAAGTACTAGTGAAGATATCGGTGCAGAACTTTTCACAAATACTACGTTTATAGTGTGGCAGCCCCATTCTAAAAATCGCCGAAATCGGACCATAGGTTTTTAAGGCCCCATATATCGAACACGAGGACCTCGGTGCTTCTAACCTAATATTATGGTTTCCAACTTTCAATGGACTTTATACAATATATATGACGAATATGTGGGTCATATTGTGTATTATATAATATAAATAAAGTTGAATAAATAAATTGCGAAAGTATAAAATGTTCGGTTACACCCGAACTTAGCCCTTCCTTACTTGTTAATATTTAATGTTATTTTCGCAGTTGGATTGAAACACGATTAGCGATGTAATTGACCTTAGGCGAATTGTCTGACAATGTTGCGCGAAATGCGGATGTAAATATATGTGAGTGAAGCCGCCTTCAATGTCAGCCAGTAATAGCCAATAGTTGTAAAGTAAACAAAACCATCTTTAACCTCATGCCCTTCTCACTTCACTCGAGCATTGTTGAAAATTTATAACTGCCTTATTTATTTATGGCTGCCAAGCAATAATATTGGGCTTGCCTTGTAAGTTCTAAAAGTTAGAAAAGTTGACGCACTGGGGCGACCTGTGAAGCTTCAGCTATAAAAATCAAACAGGGCAAATAAGAATTGCTGCAGCGAAGAGCTTACCCTAGTCCACTCTTAAGGATACTTTAAGCAAAAGGCTGTGGTACAAAGTGAAGAGCTGACACTCTTATAAATATGTGTGTGTATGAGTGTGTTATGGTCTGCATGGTCTGTTGCAATCATGGTTTTAAAGTAAGCATTTAATAGCGTCACATAGTCTGAGTTGTTGTGTTTTTCTATTTGTCATCTGAGTGCTCCAATGGCTGAAATGACTTTAGTTTCAGTTTTACTTGGCACTTGCAGCATTTTTACTACTTGACCTCAAATTGCTAACTGTTTTCTGTTAGTGTTACTGTTAGTTTTCCCTCTATTTGTGCCTCATTTATGTTGTATATATACATATATGTGCATATGTATGTATGTACGTCGCTTGAAAAGTTTTTAGTTCCTTTTGATTTTTGTTTCTTTCATTCTTCTGGGTTTCCAGTACTGTCTCGAACACTGCAAATGCTTGAAATACTTAAAATATTTGTTGGTTGCATCGTTGAACCTTTGTGGTTCACTGCATTCCTCCTGCTGCAGCAAATTTCGAAGACATTTATTTAGTGTCATTTCTCTGTCTCTATTCTGTGCCCTTTATAGCTGCCGAAGCTAACGTCTTTACTTACATTAACATTATTTTTTCTGAATATATCCACACCAATATATTTATTTCCCTTGAAAAGTGGATATGCTTGAATATGTCTGTATTCGTGCGTCTCAAATGTTTTTAAATTCAATTGCCAAATTAATTTATTTAAAATGTTTCCACTTCTATTAGACTCTGATTCTACAGCCTTATAAACGTCATATGACTTAAAAGCTTTGAGGTTACGAATTTATGCATATCTACCCATGTGTACATATAAATGTATATGATTCTTAGACAGTTTTTAACTCTTTGCATACATGATGTGATGACTATGGATTTTGAGAAATCAGAAATTTATTTTACTAGTCTCTAAACATAAGAGTTTTAAATACGTAAGAAATATTAGTATGAAATGTGGTGTTTGATGGAATATAATATATAAAAAAATATATAAAACTCTTACCGAGAGAAAATATATTATTTTAATACAAATTACTCCTTTTCGAGAAGAAGTGCGTCAAAATCAACTGACTTAAATCAAATTAAAATTGAATTAAAATATGATTTACAATTTTAGTTGTATTATAGTATCAATGTAACCGTATTTTCTGAAGCGGCAAATTCAGAATATTAAATGGGTAAAATGTACTAATTTGTATAAAAGTGCAATAAATGTAAACCGTATTTCAAGATAATAGCAAATGTAATCAAAACGAAATAAAACGCTCTGTGACGCTAAGCGACTAACAGTAAGTCGAGAAAACTGGCTTTAAATTGCCACATCAGTGGTTGCACGAAGATGAGATTGGACACCAGCTGCGTTTGCAGCGTAAAGCAACTGAATATTTTCAATGCGAGTGCACTTTGTGGATTCTTATTGTGGCACAATTAAATATATTTGCGTTTATATCTACTAAATTTAAAGAGTGAAATTTAGGAAGGATCAAAATTTAATAAAACAAGTAAGGAAGGGCTAAGTTTCACCTCCCCAAAAAAATTACATCCAAATATGCCCCTTCATAGTGCGATCCTTCACAGCAAATTTTATTTCCATAGCTTTATTTATGGCTTAGTTAAGGCACCTTATGTGTTTTCCGTTTTCACCTTTTTGGGGGCGTGGCAGTGGTCCGATTTTGCTCGTAAGCAACCTTCCTATGGTGCCAAGAAAGAAGTGTGCCAAGTTTCATCAAGATATCTTAATCTTAAGGACCATGTGGAGAGGGACCTGGCTTCGCTTGGTATAACCAATTGGCGCCAAACTGTCAGAAGGAGGGATACGTGGCGCGCTGTTTTGGACTCGGCTATAACCGCGTAAGCGGTGTCTACGCCAGTCAAGAAGAAGAAGACACGCTTAGTTATTAGACAAGTATGCCCTAGCGGGAATAATGCATTTCCAAGCCTAATTTGTTTCTGTGTGTAAGTGTAATTGTCATTTATTGGAGCTTTTTGTGTGCCTAGTGCGTGTATTCTGTTTGATTGAAATAAATATGGTGTGTCGTTAGGGCACTAAAATGATGATGATGTTTACGTTCAGCGCCTCGCTTGGAAGCTCGTAAACTCTCATTCAACTTTCATCTGTTGCAGTCACAGAACATGTAGTCATCCAGCCGTAGAAGCAATACTCTTTGCATTTTTTTTTTTCATTTCCCTGTTCCGATACTTTTTAATATTCATTCCCACTGTTATTATCCATTTCCGTTGTGAGGAAATGCCTACTTTTATGCAGCTACTCACGCAAATAATAAGCGAAATTTTCGTCGCGACCTTAAAACCGAGTTAAAATGGCACCCATAAAACACTGGGAAAATGTTGAGCGACTATTACATTCAAAAAACTCGTTACGTCTTATATAGTCCCATATGTGGCATGCCAACGTTGTAATTGTAGTTGAGCCGTAGAAGAATCGTAGTAGCATGCAGAGAATAGGGCATTAAGAGGTGGCAAAGTTTTGATGCACATACTTAGTAATTCGTTTAAATTGTTGAAAATCCGTTGATATACATATGCATTATATATAAATTAAAGATTAAATTTTTTACTCCGCTAAAAGCACATTCGCAGCAAATAATAACTTGAAGAAATTTTAATGTATATAAACACTGCAATAGCAGATAGTTTAAGCAATAATTGCAGCAATAGAAATGGCGTAAAATTTGTATTCACTGAACTTTATATAGAGTCCAAAGAGAAGCGAATCAATCTCGAAAAATAACGAAAAGACAAAAGACTTCATTACTAAGAATTCGGCAAATAGAAAAAAATTAACTTGATTAAGGAATTCTATTACTGTTTTTGTTTTCCTTTTCTGTTTGCTTTCGAAGATTGCATTCACATCATTTTCGTACTATTTTTGCTGCCATTGCATTTATTTCGTAATATTTGAAATTCAATTTCCGAAATTTTGCCTTAGTAATATTATTACAGTTGGCCGTTGGTGGTACTTGCGTTTTGGTAGTCTTTCGGCTGAATTTTCTTATTCTTCTATTTCTTACTAAATTTTTAAAATGCATGAATGTGTGAATTTATCGGGATATGATGAATCAACCTAATTAAAAATTCCGGAAAATTCTAGAATTTCTTAGTAAAGAGATATTACTGCGACAAAAATGAATTTTCGTCCTCATGTTCTTCCTATTTAACATTTAATATTTAATTTAGGTTGGTCGATTGATTTAACAAGTGTCCAGAGTCCACTTTTTTACGGACGGAATCAGGACTAGAGGCATCATTTCTTATGCCTCTTTACAGGAAATTTTGCATGTGCACATACTTACTTATTATATTCGAGGCAAATATACTTTAATAGTTATTTGATAGCAAATTAGTTTCAAATTTATTGAACCCAAACGAGAAGAAAGTTATTTATAATGCCTTTTCATAATACTCTTCTAACTAAAAGACAATTCTTGTTTTTAGATTCGTAAATACTGTATGTATATCAGCCAAAGTAAAGAACTGAACATTAATACTTTATCTACTTAAGTATATTCACGAGCAAAATGACAGTAAAAAGAAAGTTTACCTCTGACATCCGCTTGCCACTCTCCAACTCCAGATAATCCTTTTCGACGCCATCATACTCCGTGCCACTACTCAACACACCATCGTCATTGCGACCACTTCCTTAACCCCTACCAGCACCCCACCAGCCGACACACCGGCGATTTCCGGCTCAGCACAGGCTTCGCTCGTGGCAGCACGCAAGCAACGGTGTCGGACTGGCTGTGGAAGTGACGCTTGCCAAATTTGCCTCAGAACTCTGGCTGCTGCTGAGGTGATGTGATTCATAGTATGGTGTCGTTGTAGAGGTATGCGTATAAGACGCATAGGTGCCGGACGGTAATGTTGAGCTCGCTGATGAGTGCAGTGGCAGCACATTGTGGCTAGCTGGTGAAAAATATATTAAATTAATTTAAATAGTTAGTGTTTTAAATTCTCTTATTTTGTTATTAAAATGCCTAAAGGTATACTGTAAAGATATTTAATAAACTATACCCTGTATGTATGCTTCAAATTAGTTTACAGTCTGTCATAGTCAATAGTCGCTAGTTGTGAGGCTTACTTGTAACCATATTTTAGGAATTTACTTTCATTACGACGTCTCCATGCAGACATTATCATATTTGCTAGTTCACCACGGTTTCCGGCCATCATCTCCACATGATGATGAATTATGACATTCGGAAGCGTGCCAATTGAATTTGAATTTCATTGCTTGTATGTTTACTTATAGGCGGCGTAATAATCTCGCTTTAAGCTTAAGCCTTGGTTAGTATATTAGTTTTTTTACTCGTCTTACATTAAAGTGTCCCTCGGCCGCGAAATGGCAAATTGATGCATTGACTACAGCCCAAGGGAATTGTCGGCTAATGTTGAGCTGCGGTAAGCGGATTTAGTTGTTCTCACACACAACAAAAACTCTAAATCGCCCTTAAGGTCAACAAATAATCAATCACAGCGCACAAAAACGATTATATTTGCCACACACCCACGATGCGTCCTTCATTCTATTCTTTAATAAATTTTTATTTTTACTTTGTTTTCTATTCTCTTTTCGTTATCTATTTGTTGATGCTCATACTTTATTGTTTCGTTCATCGTTCATTTCTTCATTAAACATTACAACGATCTATCAAAAAGTGTATTACAAATACCAGCACTTAAGCAGGTCGCCGGGCCGTATTGGCGTTAAAAACAATCAGGAAAATCTTCAAAAAAAGTGTACACATGTCGCTCAAATTTATTTGTGTTTATAGTATAGTGGGAAGGTTTGTGTCTGTTCATATTCATATAGAATACAATCACCAGGAGATGATAACATGCAGTTCATTGTTGTACATTAGTATCAGTGTACGCTTGAATCTATATGAACTTTTGTGCACTTTTCTGCCTTGCAGCTTGGAGGCACGTTGTGCCACGCAATCCAAGCGTATCCCTGCTGTGGAATACTACATACCGTCAGGCAGAACAGCTGCCAAACCAACACAAACACAATGTGTGTTAAACGATACTTTGCACTTCCAGTATAAACATATTACGTATACGCCACGATGGTTCGCTTTGTCAACACACCTTATACAAACCCACACACATCCAGAATACATACATATACGTCTTTATCTAATTGTATTTGGATTGGCAAAAGCTGCGTTTATCACCGCTTCCTGACAGTTTTCTAATCAAATTAATTAAATTTTTTATGTGTATATCTCTCTGCGGTTTCCACTTGCATAGGCTTTGTGAGTGCAAGCTTCTACTTTGTGTTTTGTTATTTTAATCCGTTGCATACAACAATTGCATGCCTTTGCTGTGGGAAATTCAATTATTATCTGACACTTGAGCATTTTCACTTGTCAGTTCTCGAATGCATTTCCTTGGTTGAATTTAATTAAAAGTATCAAACGATTTTAACTCTTAATGCACTTTACTAAGCTTCTTGAGGTGACTTGTATTATATTTAATACTAAAATGCATTTTTACTTTTTGTGAAGCGGAGAGTCCCACCAGTAATGGCCAATTACTCGAAGAAGTGGTCTTGTTTTATGGGAACAATTTTCTGACAAAAATATCGCACGTTTGGTTAAGCAATCCTTACAAAACTTGGCGAATTTAAATCGAAATCAAAGGAGAGCTCAAACGAAAACAAGAAAAAACGTTAATTTCGACTGTACCGAAGCTACTATACCCTTCACAGGTGCATTTCTTTTAGTAACTATGTGTTTAAGCAAATCTTAAGACGTAAGAAAAAGTAAGTAAAAAAAAGAAAATATTTTACTAATTCTTTTTAGCCGGGTTGTTTGCTAGAAACATTAAGGTTATATAGTTAACCGATCTGAAAAATTTCTTCGGAGATTATATTATTACCTTAAGCAGTAATCCATGTCAAATTTCGTGAAGATACCACGTCAAATGCGAAAATTTTCCACTGATTCCGATCGTTCAGTTTGTATGGCAGCTATATGCTATAGTGAACCGATCTGAACAATTTTTTCGGAGATTAAATTATTTCTATGAACAACAACTCACACCAAATTTCGTGAAGATATGTAGTAAAATGCGGAAGTTTTCCATACAAGCCCTTGATTCCGATCGTTCAGTTTGTATGGCAGCTATATGATATAGTGGTCCGATATCGGCAGATCCGACAAATGAGCAGCTTCTTGAAGAGAAAATAACATCTGCAAAATTTCTTAAAAACTGAAGGACTAGTTCGTATATATACAGACAGACGGACGGACGGACAGACGGACATGGCTAAATCGACTCAGTTCAGCATACTGATCATTTATATGTATATATACTTTATAGGGCCTCCGACACCTACTTCTGGGTGTTACAAACTTCGTGACAAACTTAATATACCCTGTTCAGGGTATAATGATATGAAAGTGGCATGTATGTGACATTGATTGAGTGGAAGGTCATTATAGATTTTTGGAAGATTATTTTTCACTTAAATTTATTTGGAATGAAAGCGATAAACTTTTATAAACTATTTTCTCGCTGAAAGCATTTAAAGTAAGTCATTTTTATGTACTAGAAGTATCTTTTTTTATTAAGTAAGGCGCCACAGCGTTCAAGTGCCCTCATCACAACAATAGCAAATTGTTTCTTCACAATGCATTGAATATTCAGCTGAGTGGCAGACAACTTGTACAAATAAATAAAAGTTAAACGAAAGTGGAATAAATAAATTTTATTTATTTTTGAGACTTGAAATTCTTGGCATGCAATGCTGAAATAGCAAAATTCAATCATTATTTTATCTATACTTATTTTATTAAAGTAAGCCGCTTTAACAGAGCTATAGAGAAATATATTTCATAAATTAAAATCTATTCATGCGTTAATGATTTTCATACATACTTGTACATTCATACATTTTTCAATACAAAACATTTGTAAGTAGAAAGGAGTTTACAGTCAAACCTAGTAAAAGGTTTATAAAGGTTCATAGGTGCTAACTAAAGATAACTTGTAGTTTCTCGTATTGCATTATCAAATATCAGTTAGTGATTGTATTTCCTTTAGGTCTTAATATTTCCTTAGGTCTGTGTTTTCTTTTGGTAACAACATGCTACTTGACGCGTACACACAAAGATATCCCTGTATATGTACAGACAGCATTTCGCCACTTTAGCTAGTTGTGGCCATGAATGTTAATTACTTCCGGTCGCATAAACACCCATTTCACGCACAAGGTAAAATTAAAGGACTTTAGTTAATTAGCGAATTACATAATTCATTTTGAGAATTTGATATACTTCTTGTGAAATTTGCTCGAATATGATTCTACGTATGTATTTATCAGCTTACAAAAGTTATGTAAATATTTACATAGCACGTACTCGCACACGTGTAGGTCTCTTTATTTACTTGTTCTGATACCCATATTTCAGTAGTATTTTATTTAATTACCTTTTATTTTAGCAATTTTCTATGTATTTTACAAGAAAAAAGTCTGTGCGTCAAGTAGTTCGATGTATAAATTGGATTATTTACCCTATTTGGGCATTGTAACTAAAATATTTATAGTTAATATTTACAACAACAAAACACAAAATATCCACATTATTACCTTGACACCCACACAACTACATGAACTCAAACCTCCAGAAATGACGGTGAAATTATTAAGCTCATAAACACGCCTAGTTAAGAGTAAACACACACTGACACACGCTTGAAGTGTATCATCTTGCAAGTGTATTTGTATGTATGTTGTTACAGGTGGGTATGTTTGTATATACACATGTGTTATCTCAAATATTTCTTTGTCATTTTGCTGTCTGGTGCGTATACAACCAGCCTTTTGATTGTGAAAGCAACTATAACAATCGACGAAATCGATCGTCAGCCAACAGGCAGCCGGCAAGTAGCAGCTGGCAGAGTATAGCAGCCTCGGAAGGAACCGCAAATATCCGTAGACTCACATATCTAAATACAAGCGCATACATGAACATAGTTTGCGTTCCTGCTGCCAGCGTTCATTCCGCCTACAATTACCGGCCGTTGGCTTTTTGTTTTTTTGACACAAATGTCTCTAATAATCACTCTATGTGTGTATGTGTGTGTTTGTAAGCGTGTACTTAGTTGATTATGGTGTGACGTTAGTTGATTATGGCGCTTGTCCTTCAAATTGTTTAGCCACCTATACAGTCATATAACAGTATGTAAGTTGGAGTATTTTGGGAACCTTTTGTATTAATTTTAGCTTGATACTCTCAAAGTATAAATCGGTGCGTAGGTGTTCGATGAATCTAAAATAATGATGGAGGAACTTAAATGTACAGTTATGCACAAAATAAAATTATGGTAAAAATCAAGTAAAACAACATGCTTGGTAGCTAAGGTTCGTGGCTATGTACTTTATAAGGCAAGAGGAAATTAAAGCTTATAAGTAGATTGATTTTTTATGAGAAAACTTAGTATAATTGGCACTCAGCAACAGTTCCACAAGAAGCGTTCTTTTAAAAAATTTCCAACTTATTTCTCAGCACTGTACATTTTCTATGAAAAATATGTGAAAAGCGAGAAATTGAATTGAAATTAAAGAAACAGCTACTTATTCTTACATAAACACTCCTTACCCAATTGCATTTTATGCAATATGTAAGCATGTACAGCTAAATAGGTTTTTATACAAATTAATGTAAAAATGTGTGCCACGTGCGCTTGCAAATATCCTTTTCCCCGAATTTCTTGAAATAATTTCTAAATACATAATTATCTTTCTCTTATCGCAGCTGCTGAGTTGTTTTCATCTCACAAAATGTTGCTCATACGCCGTGTGTGTACGTAATGCTTACTTATGTGGCAGAGAGCGTATTAATCGCAATCCGTTGTCTTTCGAATTCAATAATATATGTAATTATGTACAGTAAATAGTTAGTATATTTCGTTGAAAATAGGTATACATATTTCAATTTATAATTTTTTCACCACTCATTGAAATAAAGTGAAAAATCGTTGCACGTCACCAAGTCACTCTTGTGTATTTTCAATCATCGTCACTCACAACAAAACTCTTATCACATGCGGGCCAAAGTACCCCTACGCATACATACCACCACAACCAGTGATTTTGCTATATTGTATAGTCGAATGTTATTGTTGTTGTCACAGCGTGACTGAGACAGTTGGTACTCAACACACTGAAAGCTTCTCAACTGAAACGAGTACGAGGTTCTTAAACGAATTACGCATAAAAAAGTTAACCTTATAAATTTTATATTGCGTAAAACGATGCCATTACACAGATATTTTCGCAGGCATACATACAAACACAGGCAAACATACTTTTAAGTACTTTTAAGAAGCGCAATGAAAAAGTTGGTATGACTTTGCTGACTTGAGAAACAGTGAAGGCTCGTACTCTCAATTTGGCAACCTCAAACTATTTTATGTTGTGCTAAATGAAGTTACAAGGATTTGCATATTTTATGTCGCACATAAGCCTGCAAATATCTGTATATGAATGCATGCCTTTGCTGCCTTTCTGAAATATGTTTTAATTTTGCTTGTTACTCATGGTGCTTGTCGCCATGGTGCATGCTGCTGGTGAAAAAGGCTCAGGTTTGACTTGTAATATTAGCTAAACCGGATTACGCTTATGCAAAGATGTTGATAACAGCAATAAATGACCAAGAGAGAAACGACGTATGCTCTTGATGTTTGGGGCTGTTTGAGAAGAGTTTTGTTAAAGTTTGCTGTTTGTGGCTGAAATATTGTATTAGTTAAATTAGATTGCACTCTTTTATTATTTAATACACGGATTGCCTCTTTTAGCTTAGGCGAACATTTCTAGTTGGGAAAAATTATAGATCATGTGGCAATGTTAACTTCTGTATCATATTTTATTCTGGGATGTTGTAAATCTTTAATGTGCTGTAATGAAAAACGAAAAGGAAAAAAAAATTTATTTAATTAAATCGGTTTCTTCCCAATAATAATACATTGAATTCTATGCTGCAAATAGACAAAGGTTTCCAAGCTTCCAAAAAATTTCGAATTTTATAACTTCTTCGGTATTTTTTTAGTTCATAAAGAAAAGAAACTTATAAAAATAAAAAAAAAAAAAATTGGCTCGACTGTTTCAGATACTCCAGGCGCTCCAGAAAATACTTACAACTTTAAAAAAATTTTATTTTATAACAATAAATATTGTTTTTTAAGCCTTAAATATAGTACACTTTCGTCTTAAAATTCCGTTTACCGCAATCATTTCCTTCCCTTTCAAAAAAAATTGCTAAAAACCGCTTTTTTGCGGCTTCTAAAGCAGACTACTGTCTTAAAACATGTTGGTTTATGCACATATGTCAGAAAAATTATTTCATATACGGTATTTACACGATGCTGCAATATTTTAGTGTGTATATTTAACAACACTTACTACCAAATTTCATCAAAATATTTCAGCTATTTTCACTTTGATTAAGTTTTTGTAGTTGATGCCAACACAGGATTACTGTTGCATACACTGAGGATAATGCTCTGACGTACTAGTACTAATAATCCCTCAGCGACTTACTGACTTCTCTTTACTTGTACTTCGCTTCATCTGCATGGCAGAGAACACACAGTAATACACTTCGGTTGTTGTCCGCATTTATCAATGTCCAGAAATCTGTGCTGACAGCATATTTCTCACATACGATCATCAATTTCACCACCTGTGTGTATGTGTTGGTGCGTATATAAGCATATGAATGTCACTACGCAAAAGTTGGCAATTCTGGTTGAATTTGAAAAGTTTTGCGATTTGTCGCTGAGACAGGTGTTAAGGAAGTTAGTGATTTTCGACTTCAATATTTTGACTTGGTCTTCACGTTGGTGTATCTGCAGTCAAATATTCATATACATATGTAACTATGTAGTATATTACTGCAGTGCATAATGAGTGTTTACTTAATTTTATTAATCTGCGCACTTATGAATTTCTACGAAGTTGCTTATTCACTATGGTTATATATTATTTACATATATTTTTTCTTGAGAAGGTCATGTGCGAGATTAGTTAATTCTTAGTTGTTTCTAGTAATTTATGGTCTACTATAACGTCTTAATTAGAGTCTTGTTGTAGTAGTAGTTATATAGCAATAGGATCTTCAGCTATTTTATGATGGTATGATTCATATTTGCGAACTACTTCTACTACATTTTCATGTCATCGAAAATTAAAAAAAAGCAAATAATTGATTTACATTCCTCATTTCTCAAGTTCACATACCCATTACGAACTCACTTTTTTTCAATGTTAAATACTATATTTATGAGTCCTTCAATATTACAGCAATTTTGAAAACAAAGATCTGCTGTCATTCTAAAACTTTTAACCAATAAAAAAAACTTCATAACAGCATAAATTGTAATTAAACTAAAAGGTATAGCATTCTCAGCAAAAGTACAAACTAAATAAAGCTAAATGTAGAAAAACTGTATTTCATTCATAACTTAATTCATACAGCTATTTGCCTACAACAACCAACCATTGACAGAAAAAAACGAAAAAGTGCTAAAAGCCTTTAAAAATTAGTACAAACACAAATTGTGGGAGCGCAAACCACAGAAGTCTGATGATGTGTATGTACGAACCTGGCGTATGAGTGACATTTTGAGGACACACAGCAGGAAGCGAGAATTCGATGAATGAAAAAAGTGCAAAACTTACAGTAATTAATGATTCACAAGCATTGGTGAATAAGCTTATTTTGATGGCAATAGATCGTGAAAAATAATCGGACTGGGGAACCGATTTTTGACAACAAATAATATGAAAGAAAATACATAAAAGTTTAAGTGAAGTTCGAAATTGGCAATGCCTCTTCAAATGAAATATTTCAGGTCTTCATTTAATACGTGTGCTTTGCTGAAATATTCTTTAAAATGATTAGTAGTTAAATGGTATGTGCAAAATGTGACACCTAATATATTTGTAACACCAAAGCCGATTAAAGTCTATTCAAATTGCCAGGCCAGATGCCAGACGCCAGACAAAGAGTCGAAAACCAGGCACATTCATTTGGTAAAATGTTTGCCCAGGCGTATATGTGCATTCGAATTTATATATGCTCGTGAAGAAAATCTATATTCCATTTCCACACATACTTTTGGACGCCTTTGCTTACAGGTTATTTAGACGCCGACGTAGAATTCCAAAGCGAAAATTCAACTGGCACTTGCCAGTATCTTTGAGCGAGTGTATATATGCATTTACCTAAACATATTTACCGATATATTAACATATATAACCAAGAATATGTCTGGAATGCTGTTGAGTGTATGTGTTTGGCTGATATCAATATTCTCACAGCGTTTCATTGTCCAAACTCTTGGAGATGATAGAATGCGAAGGGCATTAATACAAATTGCTTCAAACATATATGTATATACATGTATCAATGGAATTTATTTACATACACGCTGTAAAATTTCAAATATCAACACAAACAACAGCCAACAACTAAACCATACAAAGCAAGCAACTTAAAAGCCAAATATATACAAGCAAAAACATACTTAAATACATCATATTAAATATCTATATTCAAGCGTCAGAGCACTAAAGTCACCCACAGTGCAAAGAAAACATAATTTCTTTGTTAGCACACTTTTAGGCGTCGAAACACTTGAACCAGAAAATCAACTCCCAACGATGCCAAAGGTGATTTAAATGTCTACAGAGCATAACAGAGGTGTTGCATGCATCATTAAGAAGATTACATATTAAATTAATATGCTACCAACGCACATTCTTACCAACGAAGAAATTGTGAAGGTATTTGTCTGAGTATGAGTTTCTTTTGGCATGCGTGCTGGTTTGCCTTGACAAGGTTCGTGCAATAAATAAGCAATGGGAGGCGTTTTTTCTTCAAAAGGTGTTGTGTCCCGCCATTAGAGGCCTCTGTCAGAAAGTTACACAACACACCTGTTGTTTCACCACAAACACACACCAGTAAAATGTTGTTTACGTATACTCGTACACACTTATTCCCGGTATAGAAAGTATATTGTGCCACTGTTCGCTCATATATAATCTATAACGATTTTTGCTATTCTAGTGGACTTTAAGCGGAATATGTGGAAATAATTTTGTGTTACCTAAATAAAATTGCATAAATAACTTGCGGGAGTATGAATTATTCAGTTCCACCCGATCTTAGTGCTTCCTTACTTGTTCATTTTACATAAGGAACGGAGTATTTAAATTGATAATCTCAAAATGATGTGTTGAAAAGGGTTTTTGAATAAAAATAGTTCTAGCTGTTATGAGTATGGCTAATACTTAAAACGATTAAGTGGTAAACTCTATTCTCTTTAAATACTAAAGTATTAGGTTGAAAATATTTGCATTTGGCTGTGTATGTTACCCATCATCATCAAAATATAGCACGCAACTCAAATTTACACAATAAACATTACAGCATAAACGTTCCAGCAATGCGTATAAAAACAAAAAACCATTGGACTTAGCCCTTGAATATCCAACAAATGACAGATTTTTACCAAGCAAAATACAAAATCAACTGAAAATTAAAACGGGTTTGCCTTTGCGTATGAGTGACATTGGCAGTCAACGAGAATTTTGTATATGTGAAATTTACTATACAAATTTATTATATTTTGTTTAAGTTGATTTGTCACTTCCGATATTTCGTGCGCAAGAAAAGGAACTGTGATTAAACATTACATACTGTTTTTTAAGTTTATTTATAAAAAAGTTGATTGCCATCACACAATCAAAAACTAGCCCTGCGTTGGCCTTAGGTGTCATACTTTTGACAATCTATTTCGTTAGACATTTATATATTACAGTTCTTCCACAATTGCTTGGTCCGCCGAAACGAATTGATATCAAAAATTCATTGTAAAATGAAAGTTGAAATTAGTTGGAAACAAAAAAAACTTCTCATACACACAAGTGTAAGTGTGTGAAAGTGTCGAAGAAAATTCGGCCAAGGTTTTATCCACTGCAAAGACTTATCGAAAATGTCCAAATAAAAATCAAAAAGGAAAACACAAAAAAACAAGTCTTCTTATAAAGAATTGTACGTGGCAAAAAAATTGTGAAAAATATTCGTACTGAGGAATTGAGTTGTGACAGCAACTAATATAAAAGAAGTGTCATAAAAGTTTAAGTGAAATTAGAAATCGGCGATGCCTTTTGCGGTAAAACATTTTAAGTCTTCACTTCATGTGTGCCCGTTGCTGAAGAATTCTTATGATTTTCATGGAGTTAAGTTACTTAATTGGATATTGGCTTCGACAACCACCAACAAAACAACAAAAAGCAAATATGAAATACTTATGCTGTCTATATTCAAGCATTAGTGCTTAAAAGCCAGCCAAGAAAAACATTATTTATTTGTTAGCACACTTTTAGGCGTCGAAACACTTGAACTAAAAAATCAACTCCCAACAGCGCCAAAGGTGATTTAAATGTCTACATGCTGATTATTACATGATTATTATTACCCAGTATGAGATGAAGAAGTATATTTGTCGAAGTGTGACTTTCTTAAGACATTCGTGCTGGTCTTTCTTGGCGACTATAGTCCAATACAGTTGTATCTTCTCAACATATTTATACACTTATTAATTTGTTTACATTTTGAGAATTAAGAATGCAATTATTTCCCATAATAATATAATATTATTTGAGAAATTTAAAAACACGCATAGAGATATTTGTTAAATACAATTTTCCCTGTAGGAAAATCTGTTGGTTGTTGGCAGAGGTTTTTCATCAAAACTCTTTTACTATACACCGCCACTTATATGTATATTTAAATACGTACAGATGATTCGCTTAGCATGCGCATCGTCAGCCAGCACGCTTTAACTATTTAGATAAATATACAAATAAACAAGCAAATAAAGGCACGTCATCAATCAAACCAACACTCCCAATTTAGACGTGCAGTCATAAGCAAGACAAGTCCTTAGGGTAGTCATCTCCTGGCATTGCACATATGTACAAGTATAGATTATAGAAAAAGTGATTTAGCTTGATTGTGAGTATATAGTATATATATGTATGGGAGATATCAAAATGCACAAGTATGAATATTAAACTGCTTGCCTATTTGTGTGTACATTCAATAAAAAATACAATTTTTTCCATTAAACCAACACCGTTCGTTTACAGGGAGTCCAAGTCCAGCGTCTGAATTAGCACAGACAAATGAAGAATCTAAATCATAATACAATTAATCATGTTTCGCTTAAATGTTGGATAACGATGGAGGAATCTTATAGCTTGTTGGTGGATTTGTGTGTTTTGATGATATTTGAAACCGGAACTTAATGGCGACGCAAGTAATCAAACCGCTCTCCTACATAACTACGGCTCCTTTCTTCCTCCCTCACTCAGTTGTTCTTGCTTATCAAACACAATCCCCACATTGTTCAACACTTTCCAACTGATTGATTCGCATAGTAGGAAGATTATAACAAAGAAATATTGCCTACTAAAAGGCGCCAGCCAGTTGCTGTCTAGCCGATGTGCTGTCTAGCAATGTGAACTGTGTAATTTATTTGCGGTTTCTCCCAAGGCAATAAATGAGAAAACTGAGTGAAAGACGGAAATGGTTTTAGTACAGACATACATACCTATATAGTATTTAGTATATTTCCATATACACAAAACAGCATTGCATAGCCATTACATTAAAAGTGACGCCAGTAAGCACTTTTTCAACTGATGTGATTTTCCGCTTATATTTTCGCTTTTCGTCGCCAAAACTTGACAAAAACTCTGTCTTGCTTCTTCTTCCATTCTCCACTCAAGTGCCTTATTCCGTTGGAATGCTTTTAGGCGCTGTGCCATTGTAAGTGTTCTATCTGTGTTTTAACTGACGTTGCCTCTATTGCACTTTCTTTCAGCCAAGTGGGTATGTGGGAGAGATACTCAGTGCGGCAGCTGCCAGTCAAAATAAAAGTTGAAATTATCATCATTAGCACATAAAGTGAGCACACATGTTCATATTTATTCAGACAGTTCCATATTTGTGCGATGCCTTGTCAGCTAGTGCGGCATCCTTAATCACTAAACAAAGGCAACGTCTATTCGAACATTTATAGTTGCAGTTGAAGTTCTATACGTTTGCATTTACTATGCAGCAAAATTATTATTTTTGGCAATTTCTTCAAACATATTCTACATACATTAATCTGCTTTGCACAACAGTTTAATTGGAGATCCGCCAAATAGAGCAAAAGTGCAATTACCAAATAGGCGATACTTTAAATTAAAGTTCTAGAACTGCAGTATCTGGGTGAAGGCTTGTTTTTAACTTATTTCCAAGAGACCGTGAAAGGGTTCCTTTCGAAAATGGGCAAAATCGGACCACTGCCACGCCCACAAAATTGCAAAAACCAAAAACACATAAAGTGTCATAAGTAAGCCATAAATAAAGCTATGAAAGTAAAATTTGGTACAAGGAATCTTCTTAGTGGGCGTGGCCCAGCCCCCAAATCGGTTATTTGTATATATCGCGTAAACCAATGAAGCTATATAGACCAAACTTTCTGCAGTCGGTTCTCTTGCGTACTCCACCACACACTATGAAATTAGTTGAAATCGGATAATAACCATGCCCACCTCCCATACACAGGTTAGGTTGAAAATGACTAAATGTGGGTTAACTCACTAACGAAAAACGTCAGAAATACTAAATTTTGCTGAAGAAATAGCAGAAGGAAGCTGCACTCAGATTTTTTATACAAAATGAAAAATGGGCGTGGCATTACCCACTTATGGGTCAAAAACCATATCTCAGGAACTACTAGACAGATTTCAATGAAATTCGGTATATAATATTTTCTTGACACCCTGATAACGCGTGTGGAAAATTGAATCGGTTCACAACCACGAGTACTTCCCATATAACTCAATTCTGAATTCCATTTTATTCCTTCACCTTATAATATACACATAAGGAACCAATGAAGATAGCGGAATAAAACTTTACACAAATACTGTACTTGTGAAAAAATTGTCGAAATCGAACCATAACTTTTCAATGCCCCGGATTTCGAATATGAAGAACTCAGTACCTTAGGAGAATTTTTTAACCAAAATATCGGTAAATCTCTCAGATATCTTAATTTAATTCAGAGGAAATCTTTTTGTCTCTGTACCAGAAATGGTTAAATCGGGTCATAACCTCCTCTAGCTCTCATATACCTAATAATATGATTTTCAAAAAAAAAACAAGGGGCTTAAAGCTTATAAATATTAACCGATTTATAAGATATGTGAAATATTTTAGCCAATATAATGAACATATAATCTTATAT